>NC_051157.2:188288801-188313334 GCF_013339745.2 Dermacentor silvarum
CTAGGTTTGAAATATTAGGCTTCTATAAGGACGAATTCATAATTTGCAATGAAAACAGCTTTTGTAAGTGAGAAAATGACGAAAAAGAAAAATCGCAGTGGCGCCATCTGTTGTCACCTATGGCACCTCTCATCTGTGATGTCAACACTCCTGGTTCACAGAAAGCAGCTGCTATGTCCCACCACCCCGTTGTAGCAGATAGCTACGAAAGCATTGTGACAACAAAGCTGCACAAGTCAAATTAGCACTCACTAGTGTTAACTGTTATCCTGTGCTGTGAATGGCAGTGATCACATTCATGTGATATCTTTTTTACCCCAGTGTAGGGTAGGGAACCGAATCTTCTGTTTTCGCTAACTTACCTGCCTGTGTCTTTTGTCTCTCTCACATGGTAGAATGCTCCCTGCACAACCCCTTTTCAACTCATAAAAACAACATTTCCAACAGGGGCTGGTGAAGGGCCCTTGTAGGTTCTAGAGAATAAGATTTATCTTTTGAAGACCACATTTTTCGGAAAAAGCATCTCACCAGGGTCATATTTTTTTATTGCAGATTTCCATTTATACAGCACATTATTTCAAGAAAAAAAAAAAAAACCTAATGTTTTTTTAGGTGACAATAAAGTGAAAAAAAAATTTGTTAATGTGTGCAGTTTTATACATCGTTTATCGTTGAACACCTGGATAAACTACCATTATTTTTTTTTTAATGTGTGAGTATTCACACAACTTATTTTTACGTTTTAAACAGGTCTGAACAAATATGTTCGTATATTGAAACATTCCATTTTATTTTCCGTATCTATCGTGTTGCATCGCGGGTGCAATCTCAGCAATGACAGTAGTGCAGTGGCCATATCTACGTACAAAACCAATGACGAAGGGGGAAAAAAAGAAAAATAGAAAATGACGTGGATCATTAGAGATGCTTAGCTTGTCCGGTATTCGGGAAACCGAGGCCGACTGGGCGTTGGGGCGGAGGCGTAAATGAGAGCGGCCTGCATGGTGCAGCCACTTGGTGGCGCAGAGCTCAAACAGACAAAAATAGCTAATATTGCAGTGACCAAGTGTATTCTACTTCACTGCTGGTGTAAATTTTCGGCAGCAACATGATTACGCCACTGCCGAAAATTTACACCAGCAACGAAGTAGAATACACTTGGTTACTGCATTTTAGCTGTTTTAGCTGCTCATGTTTACGCCTGTCGGCCTGCATTTACCCGATTACCGGACAAGCTAAGCCTCTCTATTAGAGAATATGTCACTAGGGATGCATGGCCATAGTAAAAGCGAGACCAGCCACGTGAGCGCCCGCAAGCAAGCTAAGTGGTGTGCACCCGTTACAAAAGCAAAGCGAGTGAGAAACTTGAAGTAAGAAAATGTTACATTGCTAGAATAGATTCTACGAGTCCTCATGGGTCTCGCAAAAAGAGATGCATGCGTAGCAGTATCACCGGTTTACGAGCGCCCGCCTGTAAACATTGATGTAATCGCATGCTTGCGGGAAAGCCATGCAGGCATGCAACTCCCGGTAGCACTTTGTGTGTTCAGAAACAAGATAGAAATTAGTTTTCCCGATGCTCAACTAGAAATGGCGCATGCAATAATGTCGATTATAAAGTGTGCAAGTGTGGGCATGAGCATGCAGCAACATGCTATCACCGTAAAATCCATTTTTACAGAAGTCGAGGGGCAGCAGGACAATAGAACTTTTTCTAGAAGACACAGAAGGTTGCAGCACCTCCATAGCTATGTTAGGCGACGCTTTGTTCAGAAAAGGCACGTAAACGTTCGGTCGCTGCTGTATGTGTACGGCCAAGACCATTACGGATTTGTATGGCAGTGGCAAGATTATGCGCCCAAATATCACTCACCCGTATTCCTCCCACAGCAGAAGCATGTTGCCGTACTTCGCCTCATCTTGCAGAAGCAGCCTGTACAAGCCGAGGACAGCGTGCGCCACCTGGGCGGCAATTTTTCCTGTGCCCATCTCAAGCTCAGTGTTGACAGCAAACACCATTTTGTATGTTTCGGGAGCATCCTCGTCTTCTGTGTCGCTTTCATCTGAGGCATCGAGCTGAAAGGAAAGGAGTATAAGATGAGATTCTTCACACAACAAAGGAAAGGAGAGGTCAGCTTACTTATTTTCAGCCAGACCATAGAAGGGAGTGCCATATTTACTTGATTTTAAAACAGCACAACAGGGATAAAAGGACATTAAAGGCAAATACCAAGCCAACATGGACTGTTAAAACAATTCCGGAAACCTTGCAGCGCCTCTTTTGTGTCGAGGAAAAGACTTGGTTTAACAAAAAATTGTGTCTGAAGGGGCCGCATACCTCTAGCACAGTTCAAATAGCTGAAACCCGAGTGGGAAGTGGTGACACGACTACGCAATAACGAAACTACTAAAACGTGAAAGTGCAGGCGGTGCAGAGTTCAGTGAAAACAAATCCATTTGAGTGCCCGCGTCGTTGTCAAGGGCACCATCAATGAGTTCTTTTTAAAAATCACACAGAACTCGACAAGTAGTATTTTCTTCCGCCTTGCAATGCAATGATCTTTTTATTATGAGTGGTTGAGCACTACCGACAGAATTGTAATGAGGAGTAGCTACATCATCAGGATAGTACTTGCAATGTCCCAGTGGAGTGTCAAATCGTATCCTGCATTTACCTCAATTTTTCAATTACTAAAGCACTGTTCTCCATAACATTGACGCCTTAGACATTCTTGAGCATTAATCTATTACTTAGGCTTGATTTAATATTTGCCTTTAGCTACCCTTTACAGCATTTGAAAAGACCCTTGATTGTAACACACACCCCGATTTTCATATTTCTGAAAAATGCTGAATACAATATACTCTTGACAGTTTCCTCACCAGAGTTTCTTGGTTAGAGAGAAGATCTCACTTTAAAAATTCACCGACAATTAAGATACTCCCTAATGCGAAATTTGAGCACAGCTCCATACATGTTTTCAATTCGCGTGTCAATACTTTTTATTAGATTACATAGGTACATGGTTTTTATTAAGAAGAGAATGCTGTGAGCAGCGTAGCTGGCGCAGACAACCTGTCTCGTGCGGCAAATTGCAAAGGAGCAAAGTGTGGCGCGACTGCCTCGCTAATCAGGAGGGGCAGGGCGTGGGTTCGACGTGGGCGCAATTCACAGCAGCTGCCATGCAGCTAATGCAGTGCTGTTTCTACACAGACGATGCGTGCTACTCTGGCGCCATATCATAGCCATCGTCGCCGCACAGTCTATCTTTCACGGCCCTACGGTTTTCTTCCCACGCTTTCATTCCACAAACGATGAGCCTGGCCCTTTGCCGCTGGGAAATAGTGCCACCAGTGTCAGCGGCGACCACACCCAAGGGAGCGTCACATTGAGCCTTACTCATAACCACTCGCCATCGCCCCTTGCAGGAGCAGTGATTCCCGTCACACACGGTACCGTGGGCTGACCTCAGCAGCTGACGCCACGGACGAGCGTAGCCCTCCCCACTTCACGCCCTGGGCCTCCCTCGGAAGCCCAGATCAGATGGCCCATGAGTTTGAAGATGCCGTGGCTGCAGGGCAACTCAGTGCATGCGCAGGCCATCTCCCCTCTGCTCCTCCTCCGCTCCCGCCTCATGCTCTCACTCTAGCCTCCTCCTCCCCCCTTTCCTCCTCGCACGCACTTGTTTCATCTGCCGCTGTGCTTAAAATCTCTCGCTGTGATTGTTCACTCGCTATAATTTAGCGTGCAAGAAATCAATTAGCGACTTGATTGACGACATTGCACTCTGGTTAAATGAACATCAGGGTCGGTGTCAAAGACGGGCCATTGTCAAACTCATCACTGCCGCTGCTGTCGTTGCCTCTGTCGCACAACGCCGCTGTCCTACTGGACAACGATCCACCCCGTCGGAGTTGTCTTCGCAGAACAAGGCAGTACTATCTGCACTCAGAAACTCCTCCATTGAAGCACCACCTATTGCATCGTCAGTAGTGACGTGCTCCCAGAGTTCGGACTCCACCGTTTGTTTCGCCCGTGGCAGCTTCGTCATGGCGCACGAAGCCCGCCTTTTCCGTTGATTGGCATAGCCACTGCTTCTAGCCTTCATGATCATGGCGCTCCCGGCTTTCATAATCGTCAATATCATTGACTGCGCGAGCTCGTATTTCGTGTCTTGCAAAATTTGCAGCTTCGTCTCGAGAGACAACAGTCGGCGCACCTCCTGCTGCTTCCGCGGCACATTTCCGTGCTCGCTGAGAGGGAGGTTGTAAAGGGAGCGTAGGCTGCACAGGCGCCGCTCGCTTATCGCTTTGTTCCCCCTCTTCTCTTCTCTGGAGGCACGCACGACCGCCGGCGACGTGGACGCAAAGCAGCTGACGCCATCTTGCGCACGCTGTGCCAACTTGCGATGCTCACCATGGCTTTCGCTTGCAATTGGCGCGCGGGCGGGATGCACTGCGCAGTAATGGCGGCAGATACGAACTCGCGTAGGCAAACTTTCACCCTGTCTCGAATAAGGACAACTTAGGAATGCAAATTTCACGATTATTCTGCATGTAAAACGCTGCCCAGAAGCAAAATTTCGATCGTTATATCCAACATGTGGTGAATGACATATCGTTATATATGTTTCTTTTTCTCATAGCCCTAATGCATAAGTTGATGCTCTTAAGTCGACTCATCGTTGTAACTGATATATCGTTATATGTGGTATCATTAAAAGTGGACTCCACTGTATTGAAACCATTACGCCACGGACGCATGCATCGACAAGCAACATAAAGCACCCTTATGAATTTATCGCAGGCAAGCCAGTGCATTGAGACGCTTGGCATGTTTAGATTTGGCCACCTCAACAAGCTGAACCGTTGTAACTAGTAGTGATTGTGTGCATTCGCAGCGTCTTCTGCACATCGAAAAGCATAGATTGCTCTGAAATTTATGGCAATAAAGGCATATAAAGAGCAATAAACAAAGCCACAAGAATGTCTAAATTCACAAGCACGAAGATCCGACAAATCCATGTACTTCTATGGCCTCGTATAGGCAGTTAGCGTCAGATTAGCTTGTGGCGCCTCGTTAGTTGTGCATTGTGGCTTCAACGTGCACCAGCAGTGCATCGCCTACTGCTTCACTTGCGATGGCGCCTGCTAAGACAACTGCTATGCTCAAAGGCGTAGAAAGGCAACGACGTCGCCAGGCAAATCTCGCTTTGCTTCGGTGAGAGACACGCCAGCATGATGCAGAATGCCCTCGCGCGTCGCAGCTTGACTGGCTGCCGTAGCCACTACGTAGCTGGACCAGGATGCTTGCACCTTCACCGAAGCCACTCGCCAGCAGGACGACACTCGCCAACAGGACGCCGCACGCTAAGCAAACCTGCAACATGGCCGCCAGCCCGCAAATTGTGTGCCTTTCGCAGCAGCGGATCGTGAGTTCACGCAGCAAACATGCGAGAGCTCCTTTAAAGACACGTTTCACTTTAGTGTTCTACCGATTCCTATGAAAGAGGGATCAACCATAATCTTTGTAGTAATTTCTTTAAAAATAAAAAGATAAAATAAAACTGTGTTGAGGAGTCGAGTAAATATTCTTATTCTCAGGCGCAAATTAGTTGTGTTTGGAGAGCAGTTTTTTTATGTACACCAACTTGTCGCATACCCTGTTGTAAGCGTGTGACAGCTTTAGTATGGCAGATAAATTACGATACAGGTCAAGCCTACTGTAATTTAATGACTACAACGCGCCCTCGAATCTTTTGCACACCCAATTTTTGCGGTCTTAAAGTACGGAAATAAAAGTGCTCCTGAATGTAAAATGCACTCGATTTATAAAAGAAAAATACAGCAAGTCCCCATGTTCATGATCAGAAAGAATGAGACATGTAGAATCTAACTTCACCGAAGGGAAAGTTATTTTTTTTAAATGAGCTTTCATAATGAAAGTGGTGCGTCGCCACCACCACCTGTATTTCATTGGCCGCAGATACCAAGCACACAAAGTGGTAGTATCACTACTATCACTTTCATGAGATTTTATGTGCCTCTGGCATTGCACTTGGTGAAATATGCGGCTGAGAGGATTCCTGGCACACTGCACAGATAGTGAGCTTGGTTCAGTATCAGAACCACTGGTATATGCCGACACACCCGGTGACAAGTCCTGCGAAATCTCGCGAAACTATCTTTGAAAGTGATCGTAATCGAGTACAAAATGAACCCACAGCAACCTTCAAGAAAATGTGCTCAGCTGCCATTCTGTGATGGCGATGACGCTGCGTCTGAGGGCCCCGATTTTAGGCTGTTACCAACGTCATTAACGCGATTTAGGCTTCATATCAGATTGTACAGCGCAAGTAATCTGCAGACCCATTTTTTCTGAAAAAGCTGCGCGTTAGATTCTTTGAAGCAGATCATGGTTCTGCCGATTTAGAGCGCATTCCAAGAAGGCACAAGGACAAAGTTATATGCAATAGCTTTTCTGCAATGTGTTGCACCAGTCGACTCAAATGTAGGTCGACCCCCCCAAAATTGCATGTCTCAAAAAAAAAAAGGGGGGGGGGGGGAGAAAAACCACGCGAGTGCATTTCACTCGAGGGAAATTTATTGATGGGGTTGCTAAGACTACTCATCGTCACTAGAGTTGACCTCACTGGTACTGCTGCCATCATAGCAGCTGCGGTCCCACAGCACGTCGTCATCAAGTGTGAGTCCACACTTCGCGAACGACCGCACCACGACATCATGCAGTACAGCCGCCCACGCAGAGAGGACCCACCCGCACACAGTAGCCAGGGAGGCCAAATTTCTTCGCGCTGAAGCCGCCACTGCCGCACCACACGTTCACTGACTCCAGACTTGCGTCCCGCTGCACAGTTAGCTTCCTCGGCATGGAGGATAGCAGCCCGTTTGAACGCTACTGAGAACGAACGCCGAAAGCTCTTGGCACTCATGACAGGCGCGACGATTCAGCACAACAGAAGTGAGATGCGCACGGCCGAAGCTTTTCTCAATGTGTTGCACCTATGTATGACTGAAGGTACAGGTAACCTGAATTCAAATATGGAAAATGTTCCAGAATAAGAACATCACCAAAGTGTGCGACATGATCAGACTGCTTCACCAAGTGGCACGGCAAAACACAGCAACCTCTTTGGGAAAGTGTCTTGCATTGGTCTTTCACTTCACTCAGCGATGTGCCATGACCATGCTGTGCATTTTCATGTTTTCACTTATAAACACACTGTGGAAAACACTTCACTCTGCGGAGAACACTTCAAGCAACTTGATGCACAACTGCACCTAAGGCATTCAAACCACTTCATTCACCCCCCTACACAAAGTCACACAATGGTGCAGTGTCCCGAGGGTTCTACTGCTCCCATAAACCTGCTAGGCTGTATGGCCACATTGGAAAAGTCTGCAAACTATGACTAGCGATGCCTACAACATGCTTCTCGTTTTATTTAAAGGGGCCCTCTCACATAGCTTGGGCATTGTAAACAGACAAGTGCAGTGCGTAGATCACGTGGTGGCAATTGTGTCTACAGAGCATCAGGCGACTGCATGGCGTGAAAACAATGAAAATTTCAGACAAAAGCCTGCTCGCCCTTCCTCTCGAGGGAGGGAGCCCCACTTACAGCAAGAGAGTCAAGATCCTACACCAAATGCCTCCATGTACGAAAATGCACTGTCTACAGCATCTGCTTTCTGGGGTTTTACGTGCCAAAAACAGTTCTGATTATGAGGCGCACCATAGTGGAGGGCTCCGTATTAATTCTGACCACCTGGGGTTCTTTGATGTGCATTACAACGCAAGCACACGGGCGTTTTTGCATTTCGCCTCCATTGAAATGCGGCCGCCGCGGCTGAGATTCGATCCTGTGATCTCGTGCTCAGCAGCGCAACGCCTTAGCTGACTGAGCCACCGCCGACGGGTCATTTCCCTTCAAACACTTGAAATTAGACCATCAGAATTCTTGGCATAGTAGGCAAAAATTGACATCTGAAAAGAGTATTCATTGACAAAAATATGCCTTAGGTGCCCTTTTGAGAAAGAAAAGGAGTATTTAGCAGTGAGAATCTGTAAAACTGAACTTCAAGGGACATGTTTGCACAAAGAAATACAGTTGTGAAATGCGCGCTTCTGTAGAAACCACGTTTCACTCACATCGAGAGGAGCATCAATGTCCTCGTCATTGTTCTCGAAAATCCACTGAGCAGCAAAGTCAGGGCCTTGGTTACCAGTGTAGTACAGTGCCTGCAAACAGAACGTAAATATAGGAACAAAGAGTCATGGTGTAAAAGCATGAAAATGTTTCACTTTTGTTTCACACATTGCAAGTCCCCTTGAAAAAATGACTCACTTCACAGGCAACAGCCTTATACCCTTAAGGTGCGGTTTACTCCCTCCTGCACGCGATTTGGTTTTGTCAGCTATGGCCAGTAGCGGCAAAGCAAAGGCAATGCACATTCAGCTTTGGGAGAATCGAACCCCTCGCATATGTAATCTGTCTCAATTTCTCTTCCATGTGCTGCATATTGCAACAAACAATCACTTTGCTCCATGTTTGACGGGGCGTTAATGCGCTGTGCTGTCGCAGTAATGGCGAAATAATGGGCTTCCATTTCTCGTAATGCCTGCAGCCAATAATTATTTTGTGCATGCACTTCTAAATGGTGTTTCAATTATTTTTACGCAAACAACAAAACACGACTGACTGCACAATAAATAGATATCTAATTATTCTGCAATTATGATGACCCACTAGACAATGCATAAAGCAACATTCAACTACCTAACCTTCCTTGCAATGGAGTATTGGGCGCCTATGGAATGAAGCTGTGTAAATTTGACACACTTATTGACCATCCATCATAATTAGAGAAATGGTGTTGCGGCGAATGCCTGTTTACCACTTGTGAGAGCACAGGATTTGAGACAAAAACATACTACTGTCAAGATTCACCGCAGTGGTGGACACGAGACTGTGCCATAATCACCAAGAACCCCATTCATTCACAAATTTTGCGATCACAGAATTGAAGCCTAATGTAGAAACCTTGAGGTTACACTCCAACTCCAAGTACTTAAAATGTTGCAGGCTGCGTCAGCCAACCAGAATAGAGAAATAGAAGAAGGGATCCTCCACTGGCCATCCTTGATCACCTCCCATGTGATACCGACTGAACATAAGCTTTTCGGAAGGATCATCAGTGCACAATGTCCGTGCCCTCCTGCCTTCTTGAAACATGCAGCCACCTCTAGTCACCAATTGGCTGGCTGACACAATGCTCACTGCCCTGCATAGAATTGCTGAGGTGCAGTATAGCACATGTTTTCATATGTATCAATCCCTGGACTTCAGACAAAAGGCACTGGCATTCCTCTTCTTATTTTTTGCATAGCATTCCTTACATGCTGCATGAGAAAATGTTTTGTTCTGTAGTGCATGACGATGGCTTCACAATAAAAAAAAATGTATATTTGTAAATGTGTAAATTGTAAATGTAAATTGTAAATGTGTCGCAGTGCAGTTGCTTTCGATCTGCGACACTTTCTAAGAAATCAGTACTTCATACGTTACAACTACAACTCACGCAAATTATTTGTGCGTCATTGAGCTTTCCAGTACATGACGTAACTGTGTTTTTATTGGGAGTGCAAGCAGTGTGCTGTGGCCAATAGTCGCAACAACGTCTCGCTCTACACGTTGCTCAGTTAAAAAGTTGAGACCTGCGATGCCTTTCATGTCATGAAGGCGTAATATATTGCGATACATGTACATATAAGACTTATGGCACATTCGACTGGTTCCTACTATGCTCTAACTCGGTTTGCAGCCATGTGGAGCCCTCTCGAGATTGGAGCCACAGGAAGCCTGCCCCGGCGGAACGTGCTAACTGTTCCCAGAGCAATCAGAGCAGCCACACGATTGAGTTTCTGCCAGATCCCCATAGCACTCCTGGGTTGTAGGTGAGAGTGCCTGAGTGCTCCGAGCACTCAAAGCATGGCACTTTGAATGGACCAGACGAATGTGTTCCAAGCACTAGATTTCGACCAGGCAAATGTAAACTGCACCGCAAGAGCTCTAGAGTGTGAAAGAAATCTTCTAGTGTTCATAATGACATTTTTTTCAATTCTACAGTACACAGAAGTGAGCACACCAATTTGTAGCATGCAGGGAAATTAAATGTGTTGGGTAAGCAAAGTATGCGCACTTTTTTCAATAACAATTACTAGGAAATTAATAATAATAATAATAATAATAATAATAATATATAATAATAATAATAATAGAATAACAACAATGATTATAATTCATTTAACAGTGGACTCTCTCCTAAGGGGTGTGAAAGGTCGAGCACATGCGCTAGTACCCTCTTATTTCGCTGTCATATTCGAACACATAACGAGATATGTGCGGCTTCTACGCTAAATTAATTTGGGCGTTTTCAGATTGCTAAAGGGGCGGGGCCTAATCCAATAAAGCACACCATTGGAAAACAGCTGTCTGTTGCACAGATTGAGCATCGCGTCAACTTACCTTTATGGCAGCGTTGCGGTTAATTCCCATACCGAGGAGGATTTTTCAAATGGTGCTGGTTGGGCGTCCACTTCGTAGGCTTGGGTGACATGGGGTTTTCTTCCCCGTCACCGGCTTGCCTCTCATCCTCCATTGCGCGCGTTAGTTGTCTACAACGACAGAAAACACACACGCGCGCGCTTCAATTAAAGAAGATGGAAATATGTCACCAAGCTGGAAAACGTGCACCGATGCTTTAATCAATTCAAGAAGCGATTATTTATTTATTAACCAAGTCATTCTCGTTGCACGCTGAACAGCATTTAAATAAGAACGCGCCCCACTTTCGCGGCTGAAATTATAGCATTACAGCGCATAATTTTGCAGGGAAAAGCACGAAATAACGCATATCTGGTTCGACGTGCGTCGATCGCTTCATCCAAGTTTAACTACCCGTCATCACACTGCACGCCGCAACTCGCGCACGACTAATATCCGTGAACAAGCGTGGAGAACGATAGCCAGCTCCACTTATAAAAGAGACCTGATTGAAATGCACTAAGCAAATTTGCTATTAATTCATGAAATGCTAGACGCAGCGGCAAAACAACGACACCGTTTACTCACCTAGCACAGCGCTCCCCGCCCGAACCGCCCGAGTCCGCGGCAACGCATTTTCAGTGTTAGTAGATTGGTGAAGTGTATCCTTGGTGCATCTGCCAAACTAAGCGAAATGCGGTCGCAAAATTATGTTTGCAAAGATGTTACTTTGCGCAAATTTTATACATTACCTTTTAAAACTAAAGTTATATGTTTATTTAATTGTAATGTAGGTAAGGAAAGCTGCAGTTCATTGAGAGTAAAATAAGAAACTGCGGCGTTGCGCCGGTATCTGCTTCTGACGCAAAGCAGACGGCAACCTGACCGCGCCTGTCTGTCGTCTGCATAGAGGAGTCGTCTGCTTCGGTAACATTGGTGCAGTGAAATTTCACACATTTATTACACATAGAAGCTTTTCTTACATCGAAGTTGTTAGAGCGACTAGAAGCACCCTAGAAACGTTATACACATCTGTTACCGTTGTCCAGACTCCAGGGTGAACTACGTGATGCACGGAGATTCAATTTGCGTGGGGTGGAGATGGAGTGTTATGCACGATGTACGATTAATGCTTCAAATTGTGTACTTGCAGCGTTTGTAAAAAATTAGTTCAACAAGCATTCAAGAACGTTACAAGCGTGTTTTAAGAACCGCGTTTAAGATATCCATAACCAACTAATTAACAAGAATCACTAATTAGCTTGTGGTCCATATTGCAATTTACAAATTCTAGCCGTGGAGTTCGCAAGGCGGATTCACTTGGAACGAATTCTCGGGATGACACCAGTTTTGAGAGATTAATTCCCGAAGATTGCGGAGAAATGCATTGGCGTTCCAGTTACTTTCTTAAAAAAAAAAAAAAAAAAGAAAAGAAAAAAACCGTCGATTCATGCATTAACGCACAAAAGTAACTGGAACTCCAATGCACTTCTCCGCAAAGTTCGGGAATTAATATCTCGAAACTGGTGTCATCCTGAGAATTCGTTCCAAGTGGATACGCCTTGCGAACTCTACGGCTAGAATTTGTAGATTGCAAAATGGGCCATAAGGTAATTAGTTATTACTTATTTAGTGAATTTTGTTAATTAGTCTATTATGCATTTCAATTCTTTGCGCAAGTAATGTCCGCCTCTTCGAGTAGAACAGCTCATGAGCTAGAATTGTGATATCTGCCACAGGCAACCTTTAAAAAAAAAATTTAAAGTGTTCGCTGAAACACCCGGGATAACGGGCACCGAACTCACATTTAAGGAAATGGGGGGCAACATTACGGCTGATGAGGGTTAAAATTTTTAAGAGATGTAGTTTATTGCGGTCTATGCAGTAAATGACATGCAAGTGCTCGAAAGTATTTTACAGCCGCTGTTCGAAATGTTTCCAGTTTTATGAGACGAAAAAATGTGACAACAAATTTAATCTTCCAGGAAGGAGGGGGTCATCTTATTGGCATGTACCGGTAAAGTTTAAAGTGCCTCGTTTAATGATGGTGTTTGAAGTAAATTATTTATGCAAGCGCTCCAAAAATCTATGCGCATGTTTTACGAACTGCGTACAGAACGATCACAATAAATTAAAGTCAATTGTTTTACGTGCAAGAACCACGATCTGATTATGAGGCGTACGCCGTAGTGCGAACTACGGAATAATTTTGACCACCTGCAAGGAGTTCTTTAACGTGCACCTAAATATAAGTACGCACACGAGCACTGTCGCATTTCTTCGATTTATTGTGCAAGTAACGTCTGGCTCTTCGTGGAATGCTTTTCAAGGATTAAAATTACGCTTTTCGCCACAGGCACCTTTTTTTAAAATTCTGCATAGCCAAAAATTAGGATCCTGGCAGTGTGTCACTCGAGCGTCAGATATATATATATATATATATATATATATACATTCAATTTTTACTCCCCATATTTCACGAAATACAAATCCAGAAAATGAATGAATAACCCTATATATATATATATATATATATATATATATATATATATATATATATATATATATATATATACAGGGTATTTCAGCGAACACTTTCAAAATTTATTTAAGGTTGCCTGTGGCAGATTGCCCAATTCTAGTTAATGAGCTGGTCTACTCGAAGAGGCGGACATTATCTGCACGAAAAATTTAAATGCACAATCGACTAATTATTACATTCACTAATTAAGTTTTTAACTAATTACCTGATGGTTCATATTGCAATATACAAATTGTAGCCGTGGAGTTCCCAAGGCGGATCCACTTGGAATTAATTCTCAGGAAGGCACCAGTTTTGAGATAATAATTCCTGAACTTTGCGGAGAAATGCATCGGCGTTCCAGTTAATTTTGTGCTTCAATGCATAAAGTGACGTTTTGTTAAGCAACTAACTGGAACGCTAATGCACTTCTCAGCAAAGTTCGGGAATTATTATCTAGAAACTGGTGTCATCCTGAGAATTCGTTCCAAGTGGATCCGCCCTGTGAACTCCACGGCTACAATTTGTAAATCGCAACATGGGGCATCAGGTAAGTTAGTTACAAACTTAATTGGTGAATTTTTTTAATAGTCGATTATGCATTTCAATTTCTTGTGCAAGCAATGTCCGCCTCTTCGAGTAGACCAGCTCATGAACTAGAATTGTGCTATCTATCACAGGCAACCTTTTAAGAATTTTTGAACGTGCTCGCTGAAACACCCGGTATATATATATATATATATATATATATATATATATATATATATATATATATATATATATATATCCGAAGGATTGAAAAGCGGGCCAGTTGGAACCTATCTATTCCTGGGCTGCGCACGCACAAACTAAACATGAGGAAGAATTGACACAGCAAGCTGGGCGAGTTGGTAACTGAACATGTTTCTTAGGGGTCGGCAGCGGTACCCGGGTAGCGCTGCCCATTACTAAGAAACATGGTAGCGCTGCCCATCCCTAAGAAACATGTTCAGTTACCAACTCGCCCAGCTTGCTGTGTCAATTCTTCATCATGTTTAGTTTGTGCGTGCGCAGCCCAGGAATAGGTAGGTTCCAACTGGCAGCGCTATCCGGGTAGCGCTGCCCATCCCTAAGAAACATGAGGAAGAAGACAGGACAAGCGCCGGTCTAACAACTGAAAGTTTAAGTGTTTAAAACTTTCCGTTGTTAGACCAGCACTTGTCCCTTCTTTTGCGTGTGCGCTGCCCAAGAATGTATAAATATATATACGATGGTGGGTTATTCAAAAAGTAAGGGCCATTTGACGGGAAGAAATATATATATATATATATATATATATATATATATATATATATATATATATATATATATATATATATATATATATATATATATATATATATTTGTTAGAAAAAGCTTTTGTTGGCGGGTTTAGTTTAGTATACAAACCTACTTCACTTTTATACATAATTACCGTCAAATTCTGAGCACTTTTCGTACCACTGCACCAGTTTCTTTCGTCCCTCTGCATAGAAGTTCGCCGCCTGCAGGTATTGAACCAGTTGCCAACGGCGGTCTTGAGTTTCTCGTTGTCTTGAAACCGTTGTACCCCAAGCCACTGTTTCAAGTGCACGAAGAGAAAATAGTCGCTTGGGACAAGGTCGGTACTGCAGGGTGGTGATCAAAAACTTCCCCCCAACCAAAACCTTGAATCTTCTTAGCTCAAACGCTCGGGAACACCGTCTAGAAAATTAAAGTTTATTTCATCATCATCATCTTAGTTCGGGCAGCGGTGTGAGTACGCGCATTGTCATGGTGGAGGATTATTACAGACGACATTTTCCCGCGCCGTCGATTTTTGATCACAGTATAGGTTTCGCGTTATACGTTTTTGATCACAGTATACGTTTCGCAGTATACATAGTTTGCACGTTACGTCATATCCGCCGCCTGCCCCGACCGTCCGCCATCGCTAGGCACCTCGCTACTAGCCGCTGGCCCGCTGCGTTTGTGTTCGGCGTTCGTTTCTACGTGTTAGCGCCGCGTGTTTGCTATCGTGAAAGCTTTGCGATGGCAAAAGTCAGGAGCCCTGAATTTTGCAACCCCCGAATCACCCCCCGTCGGTGCGCCACTGCTTCACGAGCGGTTGGGTGAGGAAGGTTGCAGCGAAGCGCCTGTCGTCGGGTCTTACCATCGTCCTCGGCGAGGTGAGTCAATGAAAGCATATGTTTCTTGGCGTGCGGCAGAGAAAACTATCTCAGTATTTTTTGTGCTGCTTCAATCAGGGAAAGCTTTCTTGCCACAATGGTTCACCTATATGCACTTTTTCCCCAAGCTTCAAAACGTATGTTCGTTTCTTTCTGCGAGTTTTGATTTAGGTGCATGTCCGTGCATGTGAATTTTGTTGCGTTAAATAGAAGTAGCCCACTATATTGAAAGCATGCAGACATTCAAATATTGCTTAGCATATCGCTAAGCGAAGCACACATACCAAGAAATGACGATGCGAAGCAGTTTGTAGGCCGTTAAAAAAAATGGGGTTTTCCGTGCTAAAATCATGATCTAATTGTGAAACACGCGGCAGTGGAGGGTTCCGGGATAATTTTGACCGCCCAAAGTTCTTTAACGTGCACTACAACACAAGTACACGGGCGTTTTTCAGAGCGGTAAAGGCGACTATGCGTGTGGGAGCGGGCGGTCACCAACCAGTACGGGGCTTTCGCTGCCGCCCTTTTACGATCATGCGCGATGTGCAGTGTTTTGGCGTGTTACATACTCGCCCGAAACAAAGTGATGACACGCACGTTGTTCAGGTCCTACCGATTTATCCGGGAAAGCCAAAGGCACCGACGTTTCTCCGACAGCATTCTTGTGCGTTCGCACTGCCCTGTTATTACGTTTGGTGTGGACCTACGCCCGGTTCTGCGTAGCTTGGCTTCGCGGCAGTGGTACTTCTTGTGCGGCAACCGAAAATCGCGCAGATTGGCATGATCACGACGCGAGAAGGAACTTCGGATCAACAACGCGTTAGCGCGCGCAGCCTGCCCCAGCACGCTTCCGCAGGCCCGCAGGTGCCTAAAGATGGCGGACAAGCTCGCGGACCGGTGCGGAAGTGACGCACGTGCAAACTATGTATACGTCAGCTGTAACTGTGATCCCACGTTCCATGAAATCAACCAAAAGCACGCCCTTGTCGTCCTAGATAACGGCCATCACTTTTCGACTCGAGTAAGGAGATTGCTTGAATTTTTAAGGTTTTGGTGAAGAGGAGGGGCGCCACTGCATTGATCGTTGTTTTGTTTCTGCAGTGGCGTAGTATATCCAAGTCTCTCCGTCTGTAACAATGTGCGAAAACAACTCATCTCCGTCTTGTTGGTAGCGGTCCCAAAACGCTCGTCCACTTGACATTCTTTCATGTTTGAGTTGGCGGTAAGCATTTTTGGTACCTTGCGCACATTTTGCGATATCCGAGCTTTTCAGTTGCAATCATGCCAATTGTAGTGTGCCGACCAACAAGAGGCAATTTATCAGCCAGACCACTGACTCTCAGTTGTCAATCTAATCGCAGTTCCCTGTCCACTTGTTAAACTGTTTCACTGGTCTGGATGCTGGGCCTGCCACTCCGCTCTTCATCGGGCATATTGTGCGGCCATTCTTGAAGTCTCGACAACATTTTCTCACTTTTCCTTCAGTCATCACTGTAGGTCAATAAACTAGGCACAACTCCCCATGAATTTGAGAAGCTGATGATCCTTTTGCAAGCGAAAATCGAATTACAGCTCGCACTTCACGACAGGCGGGAGAAATGATTTTCGCAGACATTGTCGTCTGCATTCCCCGACAAGCAGACGATCACTGGGTCAAAACAATAACTTCATTAACTTAGAGAAGAATTAATAGATGGCGCTGCACAAGTAAAACTTGTTACTTGTTGGGCAATTACTTGTTCTTCCTAAGGGAAAATCTGTACAACACAAAGGGCAGTGCCTTGCTATTTGAGGCTCGGGCCGGTTGCCTAAGGACGAAAATATATCGGAACAAATATTCAGAACTAGATGAGACATGTGTATGCTGCAGTAAAGATCCAGAAACCATTCAGCACATCCTGATGGAATGCGACGGGATTCACCCAGCGAGAACCGTAGGTAACGTGCAACTCCCAGAAGCGCTTGGGTTTAAAGTGGAAGGAAACATAAACAGATCAGCCGTAGAGATCAGCAAGAGACGATTAGAGTACTGGTGGAAAAGAAGCAGGGAAAAGATGGATACGACCTGATCTCTTAAAATCATAGGCAGCGGTACAAGGTAAATTTTTGAAAAATAAAGATAATGAGAGGTATACAAAAATGCTAGATAAAGACCAGGTATAGTATACCTGATTAAATCAAGCAGGCTAGGTGACTATTTGCCGCCGCCCCGTTTCAAAGGGGATGCCAATGAATCATCATCATCATCATTTATTCTGGCGTGTAAATATTTCAATATAAGCAAACGGCCCTTACCTTTTGAATAACCCTCCTATATATATATATATATATATATATATATATATATATATATAATAGGAAGCCAACAAACAATGACACCAAGGACAACATAGGGGCAATTACTTGTTCTTGCTAGTTGAATTAAAGAAATGATAAATTAATGGAAATGAAAATGGATGAAAAAAAAAAAAAAACTGGCTGCAGGTGGGGAACGATCCCACGTCTTCGCATTACGCGTGCGATGCTCATACCATTGAGCGACCGCGGGGCCGTTTTCCCATTCACTTTCTGGGGTATTTATGTTTTACAACTAGAACTAACCCGGGAGTGTTAGCCAGCGCCACCACTCGCAAACCTAGGTGGTGGATGTGGAACATCCTTTCCGCTGCAGGCGTCAGGAGCCCGTGATGTTTTTGGGTGATGGCAAATGGTCAATAAACCCACATATGCTACCTGACGGCATCAATGCTGCCAGATTCGAGCCCTCGTTATGTAATGAAGGAGAAGAAAGGGAACCGAGTTGATTATTTAAGACAAATTTTGTAATTACACGAAATGCAAAAAAAAATAATAATCTCAGTATCTCCAAGCTACGGCAAGTAGGGATGGGCAGCGCTACCATGTTTCTTAGTAATGGGCAGCGCTACCCGGGTACCGCTGCCGACCCCTAAGAAACATGTTCAGTTACCAACTCGCCCAGCTTGCTGTGTCAATTCTTCATCATGTTTAGTTTGTGCGTGCGCAGCCCAGGAATAGGTAGGTTCCAACTGGCAGCGCTATCCGGGTAGCGCTGCCCATCCCTAAGAAACATGAGGAAGAAGACAGGACAAGCGCCGGTCTAACAACTGAAGTTTAAGTGTTTAAAACTTTCCGTTGTTAGACCAGCACTTGTCCCTTCTTTTGCGTGTGCGCTGCCCAAGAATGTATAAATATA
Source organism: Dermacentor silvarum (assembly GCF_013339745.2). Taxonomy (NCBI): domain Eukaryota; kingdom Metazoa; phylum Arthropoda; class Arachnida; order Ixodida; family Ixodidae; genus Dermacentor; species Dermacentor silvarum. Next base: position 188,307,288 of record NC_051157.2, read on the forward strand.
TATACGATGGTGGGTTATTCAAAAGTAAGGGCCATTTGACGGGAAGAAATATATATATATATATATATATATATATATATATATATATATATATTTGTTAGAAAAAGCTTTTGTTGGCGGGTTTAGTTTAGTATACAAACCTACTTCACTTTTATACATAATTACCGTCAAATTCTAAGCACTTTTCGTACCACTGCACCAGTTTCTTTCGTCCCTCTGCATAGAAGTTCGCCGCCTGCAGGTATTGAACCAGTTGCCAACGGCGGTCTTGAGTTTCTCGTTGTCTTGAAACCGTTGTACCCCAAGCCACTGTTTCAAGTGCACGAAGAGAAAATAGTCGCTTGGGACAAGGTCGGTACTGCAGGGTGGTGATCAAAACTTCCCCCAACCAAAACCTTGAATCTTCTTAGCTCAAACGCTCGGGAACACCGTCTAGAAAATTAAAGTTTATTTCATCATCATCATCTTAGTTCGGGCAGCGGTGTGAGTACGCGCATTGTCATGGTGGAGGATTATTACAGACGACATTTTCCCGCGCCGTCGATTTTTGATCACAGTATAGGTTTCGCGTTATACGTTTTTGATCACAGTATACGTTTCGCAGTATACATAGTTTGCACGTTACGTCATATCCGCCGCCTGCCCCGACCGTCCGCCATCGCTAGGCACCTCGCTACTAGCCGCTGGCCCGCTGCGTTTGTGTTCGGCGTTCGTTTCTACGTGTTAGCGCCGCGTGTTTGCTATCGTGAAAGCTTTGCGATGGCAAAAGTCAGGAGCCCTGAATTTTGCAACCCCCGAATCACCCCCCGTCGGTGCGCCACTGCTTCACGAGCGGTTGGGTGAGGAAGGTTGCAGCGAAGCGCCTGTCGTCGGGTCTTACCATCGTCCTCGGCGAGGTGAGTCAATGAAAGCATATGTTTCTTGGCGTGCGGCAGAGAAAACTATCTCAGTATTTTTTGTGCTGCTTCAATCAGGGAAAGCTTTCTTGCCACAATGGTTCACCTATATGCACTTTTTCCCCAAGCTTCAAAACGTATGTTCGTTTCTTTCTGCGAGTTTTGATTTAGGTGCATGTCCGTGCATGTGAATTTTGTTGCGTTAAATAGAAGTAGCCCACTATATTGAAAGCATGCAGACATTCAAATATTGCTTAGCATATCGCTAAGCGAAGCACACATACCAAGAAATGACGATGCGAAGCAGTTTGTAGGCCGTTAAAAAAAATGGGGTTTTCCGTGCTAAAATCATGATCTAATTGTGAAACACGCGGCAGTGGAGGGTTCCGGGATAATTTTGACCGCCCAAAGTTCTTTAACGTGCACTACAACACAAGTACACGGGCGTTTTTCAGAGCGGTAAAGGCGACTATGCGTGTGGGAGCGGGCGGTCACCAACCAGTACGGGGCTTTCGCTGCCGCCCTTTTACGATCATGCGCGATGTGCAGTGTTTTGGCGTGTTACATACTCGCCCGAAACAAAGTGATGACACGCACGTTGTTCAGGTCCTACCGATTTATCCGGGAAAGCCAAAGGCACCGACGTTTCTCCGACAGCATTCTTGTGCGTTCGCACTGCCCTGTTATTACGTTTGGTGTGGACCTACGCCCGGTTCTGCGTAGCTTGGCTTCGCGGCAGTGGTACTTCTTGTGCGGCAACCGAAAATCGCGCAGATTGGCATGATCACGACGCGAGAAGGAACTTCGGATCAACAACGCGTTAGCGCGCGCAGCCTGCCCCAGCACGCTTCCGCAGGCCCGCAGGTGCCTAAGATGGCGGACAAGCTCGCGGACCGGTGCGGAAGTGACGCACGTGCAAACTATGTATACGTCAGCTGTAACTGTGATCCCACGTTCCATGAAATCAACCAAAAGCACGCCCTTGTCGTCCTAGATAACGGCCATCACTTTTCGACTCGAGTAAGGAGATTGCTTGAATTTTTAAGGTTTTGGTGAAGAGGAGGGGCGCCACTGCATTGATCGTTGTTTTGTTTCTGCAGTGGCGTAGTATATCCAAGTCTCTCCGTCTGTAACAATGTGCGAAAACAACTCATCTCCGTCTTGTTGGTAGCGGTCCCAAAACGCTCGTCCACTTGACATTCTTTCATGTTTGAGTTGGCGGTAAGCATTTTTGGTACCTTGCGCACATTTTGCGATATCCGAGCTTTTCAGTTGCAATCATGCCAATTGTAGTGTGCCGACCAACAAGAGGCAATTTATCAGCCAGACCACTGACTCTCAGTTGTCAATCTAATCGCAGTTCCCTGTCCACTTGTTAAACTGTTTCACTGGTCTGGATGCTGGGCCTGCCACTCCGCTCTTCATCGGGCATATTTGTGCGGCCATTCTTGAAGTCTCGACAACATTTTCTCACTTTTCCTTCAGTCATCACTGTAGGTCAATAAACTAGGCACACTCCCCATGAATTTGAGAAGCTGATGATCCTTTTGCAAGCGAAAATCGAATTACAGCTCGCACTTCACGACAGGCGGGAGAAATGATTTTCGCAGGACATTGTCGTCTGCATTCCCCGACAAGCAGACGATCACTGGGTCAAAACAATAACTTCATTAACTTAGAGAAGAATTAATAGATGGCGCTGCACAAGTAAAACTTGTTACTTGTTGGGCAATTACTTGTTCTTCCTAAGGGAAAATCTGTACAACACAAAGGGCAGTGCCTTGCTATTTGAGGCTCGGGCCGGTTGCCTAAGGACGAAAATATATCGGAACAAATATTCAGAACTAGATGAGACATGTGTATGCTGCAGTAAAGATCCAGAAACCATTCAGCACATCCTGATGGAATGCGACGGGATTCACCCAGCGAGAACCGTAGGTAACGTGCAACTCCCAGAAGCGCTTGGGTTTAAAGTGGAAGGAAACATAAACAGATCAGCCGTAGAGATCAGCAAGAGACGATTAGAGTACTGGTGGAAAAGAAGCAGGGAAAAGATGGATACGACCTGATCTCTTAAAATCATAGGCAGCGGTACAAGGTAAATTTTTGAAAAATAAAGATAATGAGAGGTATACAAAAATGCTAGATAAAGACCAGGTATAGTATACCTGATTAAATCAAGCAGGCTAGGTGACTATTTGCCGCCGCCCCGTTTCAAAGGGGATGCCAATGAATCATCATCATCATCATTTATTCTGGCGTGTAAATATTTCAATATAAGCAAACGGCCCTTACCTTTTGAATAACCCTCCTATATATATATATATATATATATATATATATATATATATATAATAGGAAGCCAACAAACAATGACACCAAGGACAACATAGGGGCAATTACTTGTTCTTGCTAGTTGAATTAAAGAAATGATAAATTAATGGAAATGAAAATGGATGAAAAAAAAAAAAAACTGGCTGCAGGTGGGGAACGATCCCACGTCTTCGCATTACGCGTGCGATGCTCATACCATTGAGCGACCGCGGGGCCGTTTTCCCATTCACTTTCTGGGGTATTTATGTTTTACAACTAGAACTAACCCGGGAGTGTTAGCCAGCGCCACCACTCGCAAACCTAGGTGGTGGATGTGGAACATCCTTTCCGCTGCAGGCGTCAGGAGCCCGTGATGTTTTTGGGTGATGGCAAATGGTCAATAAACCCACATATGCTACCTGACGGCATCAATGCTGCCAGATTCGAGCCCTCGTTATGTAATGAAGGAGAAGAAAGGGAACCGAGTTGATTATTTAAGACAAATTTTGTAATTACACGAAATGCAAAAAAAAATAATAATCTCAGTATCTCCAAGCTACGGCAAGTAACACAACCTTGGTTCTGTCCAACGACGTGGCATTTGCGAGTTGGGACACCCTGTATATAAGAAAGTGCACTTAGTGTAGCAAGTTGGCCTTCATGCGCTTTATTTGTTTTAAGTCCTGTTTGATGAATAATGAGAGGGGGAAAAAGTGTAGCGACGGCGCCTGTGCACGTGGCCTGCGCTTCTGTAGCGGTTGCGGCAGATTCATGTCAGGTGCGGTGACCACGGTGGCGCTTGTGTCGGAGCAGTGTGGTGCCGTACGAAAAAAAAAAAAAAAAAAGTCTGACTTAGTAATGAATGCAACCTACAGCTTCGCTGGTAATGCGAGCCCATATATGAACGTTGCGGCCCCACGATATCTTTTCTTGACACGTGGTCGATAGCGTGGGCGTAAATTTGAGCGTGAGTTGGGGTGGATATGTGTATAGAAAACGCGCGAGAAACTGACTATGCTACGAAGCGGTGCTACTCCCGTTGTCACTGGGTAACGAGCGGAACTCACTCTTGCTGACATTCCGGGGGGGGGGGGGGGGGGGGGGAGGGGAGTCCTTTCCTTGGAGCTCAGTGATGCAACACTGGTGGATGAGTGTATTTCCGACAGCCGATCGCACAGTAACAGTGTAAAATTAGCACTAATGAATTCGCTTTCGCGTGCTTTCGCTTGAGGCAACGTGCGGCACGCCCCCGAAAGCGCCAACTCGCTCCTGTAGACTCTACAGCAAACTAAACTCCGCGAGAACAGTCATTATGACAGCAAGAACGCCGGTAGTTAGATCTGATGTCGTAGAATCTAACTACAATGCACCAAACGTAATACTACAGTCACTTAAATATACTAAACTGCTGGTCTGAATATGATTTTTCTTAGACAATAACACTGACGCAACACAAATTTTTTTTTCGAACACGTGGTAGTTTGACAAAACGCCCCAAGATGTCGCTATACCAGCGTTGCTACTGCTGCCCGCGGCTCCGATAACCCGGTAATCTGCAGGCTATAAAATATTTACGGATAAGCTAGATCTCTCCAGTAAAACGAGTAGAAAAAGCGATAAGTACATACCCACATTAGCATGTAACCACAAGCTCCTCAGCATAAATGACAGCGCGGCCGAGGGAGGAGTGAAAGAAAGCGCTGAGGGTCGGGGCTGTGCATGGATAACAACGTCGCTTACATGTCAACCGCATGACGTTCCTCTCATGACGTCAGGCGAAGTCAAGGCCAACGCACTTCTATGTTCCGGAACCGTAACTTGTCCATCACTTGCACGTATTGGGGGTAGGAGGGGGGCGATGGAGGGGGGGGGGGGGGCATGAGGAAATATTTCAAGGTCGGCTACCTTTAAAGCCGCTGTGGTGCAATTTTATTGCGATAGCAATTATATCGACATTCCAAGCGCATTTCCGCCGTCTTCGTCGCCGTCGCCGTGATGTTCCGTAAAAAGTCCAAACACGAGAACATCGTCGCCGCGCGCCGTACGCTTTATGTGCCAGTATAGACCTTGCGAGGAACAGCCAACGATCACGGCTCAATCATCCCATGACATTCCATCGAGCCAATGAGGCCGGTTTTCGCAAGCGACGCTAGTGCCGCCTGGATTATACGGTAGTTGCATTCATATCAGAAAATATTTACTTACTAATACTAGGTGATGTTTTGAATATTATTCACTTATAATCTAAACTTAAAAACAATAGGTGACATCTGAATTATTTGTAGTTGCTTAAAAAGTGCAAAGGTGTATCGAAAGCGCAATGGCGCTTGTGGGGATCGATTACCGCACAGCAGACGACCGACGCCGGCGTCGTTTGCTTCTGCTATTGCTGCTGCGCTGCCTGCTTGCTTTGGCGAGGTACATTCCAGTTTTATCTCGCTCACATAATATATATTTTTCTTCTTATTTGGCACTCAGCATTAGCTCGGCCTATGCAGCAGCGCAAACCTTTGAAAGTTGGTACTGCTGCATAGGCCGAACGAAATCACAACGCCAGTCACACCAACTTGTCGCAAATAAACAGCTTTATTATAACAGCATCGATGTTTACAGTAAGTAAAAGGCACGTGAATAGCGTTTAAGAATATGTACTGTGCGTAACATGAGAAGTGTTTATGTGCGAGAAGATACTACGTACAGACCCACCAAACATCTCTGGTGAACACTAGCTTTCCGCCGCGGAATAAAGAATACATCCGACCTCATAGAGCCGTCGCAGCGGTATGTTTCTAAAGTTCATCCACTTTGTAGCTGAAGATGTCACACCACTTCTTCGCA
>NC_051157.2:188313434-188348066 GCF_013339745.2 Dermacentor silvarum
GTGTGTGTGTGTGTGTGTGTGTTGTGTGTTAGTGTGTGTGTGTGTTGTGTGTGTGTGGTGTGTGTGTGTGTGTGTGTGTGTGTGTGTGTGTGTGTGGTGTGTGTGGTGTGTGGTGTGTGTGTGTGTGTGTGTGTGTGTGTGTGTGTGTGTGTGTGTGGTAATGTGTGTGACCTGCTCAAGACTAGCTGTTATCCGACATACGATTTTTAAATTCCGGCCACTGGCCCCTGGAAACTGATACTTGGTGCAGCTGTTTGCAACTGACCTCTCCTTGCGTTTTGAAGAAAAATACATTTGATCTGATTTGATCTGAATATCTTCACGCCGAGTGATGAAAATTTTCATCAACGCCTTGCTTGTTTTGTGAGTGATCGAAGTTTAATGCTTATCATCGTCACGGCTATATATTGTATGATAACACGTGATGAGGTTGCTTTGTTCGTGTATCATTCAGACGGTTGATAAAAAGTCGGGAGTGGCAACACTTCTTGCCTTTCTGGATAGTGATTGTATAGTGGATAGTGAACTGTCCACATTCTGTAGAATTTATTTCATTCCCCTAAAGTTCACTGTTAGACATAAAGGTGGCCTCTCAGTTCTGTGGTTTAAAATATTCCAACCATCTTTGTAATATTTCCTTATGAACTCTATTTTGTTCTGCGAACTGCCCGTTGCTGTCATTTGGAGAGGGCAGCCACCTCGTCAAGGTACTCGCTGTTGTAGCTTTTTGTGACCGGTCCTTTCTTCCACAGAAAGGTAAATAGCATCGATTTGAATTAACGCTTCGAATTTCAATACCTGGATAAAAGCACACCTGTATACTAAAATGCTGCGCGCTCTTGGGGCCTGCCATCGGTATAGGCTCACATTTTCATTTGTAGGTTACATGCGGCGCCTTGTCACGACGTGGGGTGTTTCAGGGTAATGTCTCCGCCCTACTCCCTGGAAAACCCTTCGTTTGTTTACTTAAAGTACGCGAAAGCTGTTTCTTTATCCCGAAATCAGTCGTATCCATCTTGCATTTTGCGCATAATATGCTATATTAGACAATGCTATGGCGTAACCTTGCAGTCACTAAAGGTAATAAGTGGCTTGAAACTTACATTTTTGACCAGCATTCCAACGATTCCGGGCCAGGTGTTGTTCACACAACTCCCGCCGAATGTACCGTATCTAGGCTGACGAATGTACAGCTTCGAGAAGAAAAAATGAAGGGGGTATGAGGTACGATTACAACATTACGCTCTTTGGATAACAAGTAATAGCAACGCGGATGTTCTAACGGCTCACTTAAGTCTCAGCGAGTCTATTGTGGCATGAGTGATCTTTCCGATGAAGCCCAGCAGCTTAACGTGTCCGTTCTCCACCTTAGCGTCGATGTAGGGAAGGTACTGAAATTTGACAAAAGCACCTCCATGTCGAATTTCTTCGTTTGACGGCAGAACAGCGAGACAGTTAAAAGGAAGTAAAATGCAGTCGATGCAGACGTTACAGCAAGCCGATTAGTGCTTCTAAATGCTTCGTTTTAAAAACTGTGCGCAAGTTACTGAGAAAACGTCACTACGCCTGCATTTCATTTCACGTTCATACAGGGACACGGAGATCTTGATTTCTAGATATTCGGGCTAGGTTTGTTTTATGAGTAGGTTGATACGTTTCGCTGGGATGACTCTTTCTTTTTTCCCCTCTGCATATTTGGACCAGCCTCGCCTAGCCTCCTACGTCGTCTCTCTCGAATTCCTTCATGGTGTAAAGAGTATGTTGCGCATATGCTTTAGAACATTCCAAAGCGTCAGCCGGAAAATGTTGGCAAAGTTTAACTAAATACGAAAAGTCTGGCACAAAAGTTTGTGGACCACGGGTACCTCGAGAAAGCTGAATTCGCGTGAAAGCCCGAGCTGTACAGCGAAAGGGTGCGACATGACAGTATAGGAAGCCTAAGCACACGTAGTGCGTCTCAATTTCAGGTTAGTGGATTAGACTGCAACAAAATTGCCTCAATTTGATGGCTGCCGCAGTTGGTCTTAACTGTGCCTCGTATACCAATATTCCAAAAAGCCTGATATACCAAATTTCGGAGAAGTTTTTGGAATGTTCGAAAACCCGTAAGTTTTCTGGTTGAGGAAGCCTACCATTTTGTCTACAGTCCGCTTTTCTGGCCGCTTTCACGCATTTTTCCGTGCCACCTGTCGGTGTCAAGCGCTAATTACCTTCTTACGTGCGTCAACGACTGCTGTTTGAGCTTCGTAATGCCGTTTGGCCCTGAGAGTATAATACATAGGTTATAATTAAACAATAAATCTAAGTGATATTTCGCAAATTCAGTGATGTCTCTGTGCCTCTACAGTAATTTGCGGGTAAATACTGCTGCCTACCGACAAGTACGCAATCTTCCAATGCCTCTCGCGTAGAGCGTCCATCTTGAGACGTCCGTGCTCGGCGTTTGAATCGGTCTACATTGCAGTTCACTTGCGCATACGTACTGCAGGAAACCGGATTCCTGGCAAGTAAGTATTGATTTAATTAGCGGAATGACCACTATTCACTGCTCGAACTTTTCTAACGACCTGTACGACTGCTCCGATAACCTGATGCTCGCAAGCATCGCAAGTGCATATATACGGGAAGGGGCGGAACATTAGGCAGGATAAGTCGGGCAAAAATCTGTCCTTGAACGCAGGATGAAGTTAATCGCGCCGTGTCGACAGGAGACCCCGCATGTATACTGTGTCAACAGATATGAAATTGTCCGGTGAGACAGAGTTAGCAGAAATCAATCGATTTGCAGAGCAACCAAATTCATAAGGCTGCTCGCCCGCTTCCCGAAGTTAATTCGACAGACTGACGGAGTGCATTTCGATTTCGCCCTTATGCCGACGTCTCTTCAGTGCTCCTTGATCAAACAATACGCTAGAGCGTTATCAACACGACCACAGCTTTCAAATGAATTGGCGAACCCTATACCGCGTCTATTCGGCGACCTATCACAAGCGAAAGCATTTCATCGAGTTCTTTCAATGTTGCTGTTGTCACTGCAGTATAGGGGAACCAGAATCGGTCGCAGTAGATGAGGCACGCTAACAAATATATTATTTAGGGCCAGATACTTGCAATGCCGTCGCAATGAATTTGCCTATGGTTTTCCGCGTTCTCCTTTATTCGTCATGGCAACAATCAGAAGCCGTTTAAATGTCACAAGGGTACATCAGTACGTGCCGCTATGGCGTGCGGTTCCGTAACAACACCAAAAAGAAATTAAAAAAAAAAACTGCCTGCGCACAAGGAGATCACTTTACATCCAAGCATTCGTATTCTAGCCGTTGAACATGGCACCAAGTCCCGTAAGAAGAAAATTAACTTCGGACCGCCTGCGAAGAAATACTCGTGCACCTGCACGATTCGTCGCCATCATGCCACCTGCGTGACGTGAATCTCGACATGCGACATCACCATGCAATGAGCCGGGACACGGCAGTCTTTTGAAGGCTAAATAAAATCACCGGGAAGCCCAAAAACACGTGGCACTTTCCGCGGTGAGCATGGAAATAGCCGTGAAAGGTTGAAGTAGTGCGCAATTCCGCCGGATCGCACACGATAAAAAGTGCTTTGAATAAGTTCTATAGGCACTGATATGAGTCAAATACTGACGGCACTGCAGTGTTGCGTGCTTATTTGCTCGACTAGGAAGGTTTACTATAGGTTTTGTTCCAGTTTGCTACTTTATACGTGGGGAGGGGATGGCGGGGAAGTGATTGTTAAATTATCCAAGTAAATAATGCGCTATATGTATTTATTATATGGGAATGAAGTAACGACATGACATTTTCGACTTCTTTAAATAATGATCCAACTCTTCAACTAGAAAAAGGTCGCAGTCTCGCCCGAAGTGCGAAGCATCGATTGCGATAGCAAATTAGTAGAACAGCTTACGAAGGATATAAGTATTATCGGCCATGTAAACAAGCAAACATTCGCTTACTAACTAATTAACAAAAACGGCGTCACACGCGCACAGGTAAACGTGAACAATCTCACTCGATGACCGCAGAAACTCGCTGTCATAACGCTGCAGTCAGGAAGCGCGGCAGCACCAGCAAGCGAATTGACAGTCGTGCTGTATCTCGCTTCAACGCGATCTAAACGTCAAAAGCACAGCGCATACGAAGCTACCGGCACTCGGCACATGCACTTTGTCCACATTGCAGATCGCTTTGAAGATGACGCCCGCGCGGGCGCGAACTTTGCGCACGTCGCAGACCGCTGCCAAGATACGGCGCCCGCGCGGCCACCGTAAGCAGCAGCCGCCGCCGAAGTATAGAACGCCCCCCCCCCCTCGCCCCCCCCCCTCCCCCCGTGCGCTACAGAAGAAGCACGCTTCCGCCCCACCTTTCTCCCTCGCGCGCGCGAGATTGAGCCAAGCCTGTGGCATGTGGCGTGTTTCGCGTCCAAGCCTTGAGGTGTTACCACCATCGAAACGACGACAGTGCACCATTGTAGGCGATAATCGAACCGCCAGCTAGGCCTTTATATTGTAAACTTTATTTGTAACGCTTCAAACTAATACGTACACAAAAACATTAATCTTTTACATTTGAAACTGTTTGAACTAAATTCCGCTTAAACGATGCAAAGTTTCATATCGTGACAGCTTCTAGAATGGGTAACCAGGGTAACGGCAAGAGAGTAGGCAGTCCGGGCCAGAAGACGAACAGTCGCGATAGAATTCGCCTGTGTGAAAGCTACGGTGTTTGTGCTCAAATCGAGCTGCAGTTCGTTGAATATTGCTGAATGAAGTGGTGTGACATCTTCAGCTACAAAAGTGGATGAACTTTAGAAACATACCGCTTCCGACGGCTCTATGAGGTCGGATGTATTTCTTTATTCAGCGGCGGAAAGCTAGTGTTCACCAGAGATGTTTGGTGGGTCTGTACGTAGTATCTTCTCGCACATAAACACTTATTCATGTTACGCACCGAGTACATATTCTTAAACGCTATTCACGTGCCTTTTACTTACTGTAAACATCGATGCTGTTATAATAAAGCTGTTTATTTGCGACAAGTTGGTGTGATTGGCGTTGTGATTTCGTTCGGCCTATGCAGCAGTACCAACTTTCAAGGTTGCGCTGCTGCATAGGCCGAGCTAATGCTGAGTGCCAAATAAGAAGAAAAATATATATTATGTGAGCGAGATAAAACTGGAATGTACCTCGCCAAAGCAGCAGGCAGCGCAGCAGCAATAGCAGAAGCAAACGACGGCCGGCGTCGGTCGTCTGCTGTGCGGTAATCGATCCCCACAAGCGCCATTGCGCTTTCGATACACCTTTGCACTTTTTAAGCAACTACAAATAATTCAGATGTCACCTATTGTTTTTAAGTTTAGATTATAAGTGAATAATATTCAAAACATCACCTAGTATTAGTAAGTAAATATTTTTCTGATATGAATGCAACTACCGTTATAATCCAGGCGGCACTAGCGTCGCTTGCGAAAACCGGCCTCATTGGCTCGATGGGAATGTCATGGGATTGATTGAGCCGTGATCGTCGGCTGTTCCTCGCAAGGTTCTACTGGCACATAAAGCGTACGGCGCGCGGCGACGATGTTCTCGTGTTTGGACTTTTTACGGAACATCACGGCGACGGCGACGAAGACGGCGGAAATGCGCTTGGAATGTCGATATAATTGCTATCGCAATAAAATTGCACCACAGCGGCTTTAAAGGTAGCCGACCTTGAAATATTTCCTCATGCCCCCCCCCCCCCTCCATCGCCCCCCTCCTACCCCCAATACGTGCAAGTGATGGACAAGTTACGGTTCCGGAACATAGAAGTGCGTTGGCCTTGACTTAGCCTTGACGTCATGAGAGGAACGTCATGCGGTTGACATGTAAGCGACGTTGTTATCCATTGCACAGCCCGACCCTCAGCGCTTTTCTTTCACTCCTCCCTCGGCCGCGCTGTCATTTATGCTGAGCAGCTTGTGGTTACATGCTAATGTGGGTGTGTACTTATCGTTTTTCTACTCGTTTTACTGGAGAGATCTAGCTTATCCGTACATATTTTATAGCCTGCCGATTACCGGGTTATCGGAGCCGCGGGCAGCAGTAGCAACGCTGGTATAGCGACATATTGGGGCGTTTTGTCAAACTACCACGTGTTCGAAAAAAAAAATTTGTGTTGCGTCAGTGTTATTGTCTAAGAAAAATCATATTCAGACCAGCAGTTTAGTATATTTAAGTGACTGTAGTATTACGTTTGGTGCATTGTAGTTAGATTCTACGACATCAGACCTAACTACCGGCGTTCTTGCTGTCATAGTGACTGTTCTCGCGGAGTATAGTTTGCTCTAGAGTCTACAGGAGCGAGTTGGCGCTTTCGGGGGCGTGCCGCACGTTGCCTCAAGTGAAAGCACGCGAAAGCGAATTCATTAGTGCTAATTTTACACTGTTACTGTGCGATCGGCTGTCGGAAATACACTCATCCACCAGTTTTGCATCACTGAGCTCCAAGGAAAGGACTCCCCCCCCCCCGGAATGTCAGCAAGAGTGAGTTCCGCTCGTTACCCAGTGACAACGGGAGTAGCACCGCTTCGTAGCATACTCAGTTTCTCGCGCGTTTTCTATACACATATCCAACCCAACTCACGCTTAAATTTACGCCCACTCTATCGACCACGTGTCAAGAAAAGATATCGTGGGGCCGCAACCTTCATATATGGGCACGCATTACCAGCGAAGCTGTAGGTTGCATACATTACTAAGTCAGAATTTTTTTTTTTTTTTCGTACGGCGCCACACTGCGCCGACACAAGCGCCGCCGTGGTCACCGCACCTGACATGAATCTGCCGCAACCGCTACAGAAGCGCAGGCCACGTGCACAGGCGCCGTCGCTACACTTTTTCTCCCTCTCATTATTCATCAAACAGGACTTAAAACAAATAAAGCGCATGAAGGCCAACTTGCTACACTAAGTGCACTTTCTTATATACAGGGTGTCCCAACGCGCAAATGCCACGTCGTTGGACAGAACCAAGGTTGTGTTACTTGCCGTAGCTTGGAGATACTGAGATTATTATTTTTTTTTTTGCATTTCGTGTAATTACAAAATTTGTCTTAATTAAATAATCAACTCGGTTCCCTTTCTTCTCCTTCATTACATAACGAGGGCTCGAATCTGGCAGCATTGATGCCGTCAGGTAGCATATGTGGGTTTATTGACCATTTGCCATCACCCAAAAACATCACGGGCTCCTGACGCCTGCGGCGGAAAGGACGTTCCACATCCACCGCCTAGGTTTGCGAGTGGTGGCGCTGGCTAACACTCCCGGGTTAGTTCTAGTTGTAAAACATAAATACCCCAGAAAGTGAATGGGAAAACGGCCCCGCGGTCGCTCAATGGTATGAGCATCGCACGCGTAATGCGAAGACGTGGGATCGTTCCCCACCTGCAGCCAGTTTTTTTTTTTTTTTTCACCCATTTTCATTTCCATTAATTTATCATTTCTTTAATTCAACTAGCAAGAACAAGTAATTGCCCCTATGTTGTCCTTGGTGTCATTGTTTGTTGGCTTCCTATACATATATATATATATATATATATATATATATATATATATATATATATATATATATATATATATATATATATAGGAGGGTTATTCAAAAGGTAAGGGCCGTTTGCTTATATTGAAATATTTACACGCCAGAATAAATGATGATGATGATGATTTATTGGCATCCCCTTTGAAACGGGGCGGCGGCAAATAGTCACCTAGCCTGCTTGATTTAATCAGGTATACTATACCTGGTCTTTATCTAGCATTTTTGTATACCTCTCATTATCTTTATTTTTCAAAAATTTACCTTGTACCGCTGCCTATGATTTTAAGAGATCAGGTCGTATCCATCTTTTCCCTGCTTCTTTTCCACCAGTACTCTAACCGTCTCTTGCTGATCTCTACGGCTGATCTGTTTATGTTTCCTTCCACTTTAAACCCAAGCGCTTCTGGGAGTTGCACGTTACCTACGGTTCTCGCTGGGTGAATCCCGTCGCATTCCATCAGGATGTGCTGAATGGTTTCTGGATCTTTACTGCAGCATACACATGTCTCATCTAGTTCTGAATATTTGTTCCGATATATTTTCGTCCTTAGGCAACCGGCCCGAGCCTCAAATAGCAAGGCACTGCCCTTTGTGTTGTACAGATTTTCCCTTAGGAAGAACAAGTAATTGCCCAACAAGTAACAAGTTTTACTTGTGCAGCGCCATATATATTAATTCTTCTCTAAGTTAATGAAGTTATTGTTTTGACCCAGTGATCGTCTGCTTGTCGGGGAATGCAGACGACAATGTCTGCGAAAATCATTTCTCCCGCCTGTCGTGAAGTGCGAGCTGTAATTCGATTTTCGCTTGCAAAAGGATCATCAGCTTCTCAAATTCATGGGGAGTTGTGCCTAGTTTATTGACCTACAGTGATGACTGAAGGAAAAGTGAGAAAATGTTGTCGAGACTTCAAGAATGGCCGCACAAATATGCCCGATGAAGAGCGGAGTGGCAGGCCCAGCATCCAGACCAGTGAAACAGTTTAACAAGTGGACAGGGAACTGCGATTAGATTGACAACTGAGAGTCAGTGGTCTGGCTGATAAATTGCCTCTTGTTGGTCGGCACACTACAATTGGCATGATTGCAACTGAAAAGCTCGGATATCGCAAAATGTGCGCAAGGTACCAAAAATGCTTACCGCCAACTCAAACATGAAAGAATGTCAAGTGGACGAGCGTTTTGGGACCGCTACCAACAAGACGGAGATGAGTTGTTTTCGCACATTGTTACAGACGGAGAGACTTGGATATACTACGCCACTGCAGAAACAAAACAACGATCAATGCAGTGGCGCCCCTCCTCTTCACCAAAACCTAAAAAATTCAAGCAATCTCCTTACTCGAGTCGAAAAGTGATGGCCGTTATCTAGGACGACAAGGGCGTGCTTTTGGTTGATTTCATGGAACGTGGGATCACAGTTACAGCTGACGTATACATAGTTTGCACGTGCGTCACTTCCGCACCGGTCCGCGAGCTTGTCCGCCATCTTTAGGCACCTGCGGGCCTGCGGAAGCGTGCTGGGGCAGGCTGCGCGCGCTAACGCGTTGTTGATCCGAAGTTCCTTCTCGCGTCGTGATCATGCCAATCTGCGCGATTTTCGGTTGCCGCACAAGAAGTACCACTGCCGCGAAGCCAAGCTACGCAGAACCGGGCGTAGGTCCACACCAAACGTAATAACAGGGCAGTGCGAACGCACAAGAATGCTGTCGGAGAAACGTCGGTGCCTTTGGCTTTCCCGGATAAATCGGTAGGACCTGAACAACGTGCGTGTCATCACTTTGTTTCGGGCGAGTATGTAACACGCCAAAACACTGCACATCGCGCATGATCGTAAAAGGGCGGCAGCGAAAGCCCCGTACTGGTTGGTGACCGCCCGCTCCCACACGCATAGTCGCCTTTACCGCTCTGAAAAACGCCCGTGTACTTGTGTTGTAGTGCACGTTAAAGAACTTTGGGCGGTCAAAATTATCCCGGAACCCTCCACTGCCGCGTGTTTCACAATTAGATCATGATTTTAGCACGGAAAACCCCATTTTTTTTAACGGCCTACAAACTGCTTCGCATCGTCATTTCTTGGTATGTGTGCTTCGCTTAGCGATATGCTAAGCAATATTTGAATGTCTGCATGCTTTCAATATAGTGGGCTACTTCTATTTAACGCAACAAAATTCACATGCACGGACATGCACCTAAATCAAAACTCGCAGAAAGAAACGAACATACGTTTTGAAGCTTGGGGAAAAAGTGCATATAGGTGAACCATTGTGGCAAGAAAGCTTTCCCTGATTGAAGCAGCACAAAAAATACTGAGATAGTTTTCTCTGCCGCACGCCAAGAAACATATGCTTTCATTGACTCACCTCGCCGAGGACGATGGTAAGACCCGACGACAGGCGCTTCGCTGCAACCTTCCTCACCCAACCGCTCGTGAAGCAGTGGCGCACCGACGGGGGGTGATTCGGGGGTTGCAAAATTCAGGGCTCCTGACTTTTGCCATCGCAAAGCTTTCACGATAGCAAACACGCGGCGCTAACACGTAGAAACGAACGCCGAACACAAACGCAGCGGGCCAGCGGCTAGTAGCGAGGTGCCTAGCGATGGCGGACGGTCGGGGCAGGCGGCGGATATGACGTAACGTGCAAACTATGTATACTGCGAAACGTATACTGTGATCAAAAACGTATAACGCGAAACCTATACTGTGATCAAAAATCGACGGCGCGGGAAAATGTCGTCTGTAATAATCCTCCACCATGACAATGCGCGTACCCACACCGCTGCCCGAACTAAGATGATGATGATGAAATAAACTTTAATTTTCTAGACGGTGTTCCCGAGCGTTTGAGCTAAGAAGATTCAAGGTTTTGGTTGGGGGGAAGTTTTTGATCACCACCCTACAGTACCGACCTTGTCCCAAGCGACTATTTTCTCTTCGTGCACTTGAAACAGTGGCTTGGGGTACAACGGTTTCAAGACAACGAGAAACTCAAGACCGCCGTTGGCAACTGGTTCAATACCTGCAGGCGGCGAACTTCTATGCAGAGGGACGAAAGAAACTGGTGCAGTGGTACGAAAAGTGCT
Source organism: Dermacentor silvarum (assembly GCF_013339745.2). Taxonomy (NCBI): domain Eukaryota; kingdom Metazoa; phylum Arthropoda; class Arachnida; order Ixodida; family Ixodidae; genus Dermacentor; species Dermacentor silvarum. The sequence goes on from NC_051157.2 coordinate 188,324,122, forward strand.
TAGAATTTGACGGTAATTATGTATAAAAGTGAAGTAGGTTTGTATACTAAACTAAACCCGCCAACAAAAGCTTTTTCTAACAAATATATATATATATATATATATATATATATATATATATATATATATATATTTCTTCCCGTCAAACGGCCCTTACTTTTTGAATAACCCACCATCGTATATATATTTATACATTCTTGGGCAGCGCACACGCAAAAGAAGGGACAAGTGCTGGTCTAACAATGGAAAGTTTTAAACATTTAAACTTTCAGTTGTTAGACCGGCGCTTGTCCTGTCTTCTTCCTCATGTTTCTTAGGGATGGGCAGCGCTACCCGGATAGCGCTGCCAGTTGGAACCTACCTATTCCTGGGCTGCGCACGCACAAACTAAACATGATGAAGAATTGACACAGCAAGCTGGGCGAGTTGGTAACTGAACATGTTTCTTAGGGATGGGCAGCGCTACCATGTTTCTTAGTAATGGGCAGCGCTACCCGGGTACCGCTGCCGACCCCTAAGAAACATGTTCAGTTACCAACTCGCCCAGCTTGCTGTGTCAATTCTTCCTCATGTTTAGTTTGTGCGTGCGCAGCCCATAGCCCAGGAATAGATAGGTTCCAACTGGCCCGCTTTTCAATCCTTCGGATATATATATATATATATATATATATATATATATATATATATATATATATATATATATATATACCCGGTGTTTCAGCGAGCACGTTCAAAAATTCTTAAAAGGTTGCCTGTGGTAGATAGCACAATTCTAGTTCATGAGCTGGTCTACTCGAAGAGGCGGACATTGCTTGCACAAGAAATTGAAATGCATAATCGACTATTAAAAAAATTCACCAATTAAGTTTGTAACTAACTTACCTGATGCCCCATGTAGCGATTTACAAATTGTAGCCGTGGAGTTCACAGGGCGGATCCACTTGGAACGAATTCTCAGGATGACACCAGTTTCTAGATAATAATTCCCGAACTTTGCTGAGAAGTGCATTAGCGTTCCAGTTAGTTGCTTAACAAAACGTCACTTTATGCACTGAAGCACAAAATTAACTGGAACGCCGATGCATTTCTCCGCAAAGTTCAGGAATTATTATCTCAAAACTGGTGCCTTCCTGAGAATTAATTCCAAGTGGATCCGCCTTGGGAACTCCACGGCTACAATTTGTATATTGCAATATGAACCATCAGGTAATTAGTTAAAAACTTAATTAGTGAATGTAATAATTAGTCGATTGTGCATTTAAATTTTTCGTGCAGATAATGTCCGCCTCTTCGAGTAGACCAGCTCATTAACTAGAATTGGGCAATCTGCCACAGGCAACCTTAAATAAATTTTGAAAGTGTTCGCTGAAATACCCTATATATATATATATATATATATATATATATATATATATATATATATATATAGGGTTATTCATTCATTTTCTGGATTTGTATTTCGTGAAATATGGGGAGTAAAAATTGAATGTATATATATATATATATATATATATATATATATATATATATATATATATATCTGACGCTCGAGTGACACACTGCCAGGATCCTAATTTTTGGCTATGCAGAATTTTAAAAAAAGGTGCCTGTGGCGAAAAGCGTAATTTTAATCCTTGAAAAGCATTCCACGAAGAGCCAGACGTTACTTGCACAATAAATCGAAGAAATGCGACAGTGCTCGTGTGCCTACTTATATTTAGGTGCACGTTAAAGAACTCCTTGCAGGTGGTCAAAATTATTCCGTAGTTCGCACTACGGCGTACGCCTCATAATCAGATCGTGGTTCTTGCACGTAAAACAATTGACTTTAATTTATTGTGATCGTTCTGTACGCAGTTCGTAAAACATGCGCATAGATTTTTGGAGCGCTTGCATAAATAATTTACTTCAAACACCATCATTAAACGAGGCACTTTAAACTTTACCGGTACATGCCCAATAAGATGACCCCCTCCTTCCTGGAAGATTAAATTTGTTGTCACATTTTTTCGTCTCATAAAACTGGAAACATTTCGAACAGCGGCTGTAAAATACTTTCGAGCACTTGCATGTCATTTACTGCATAGACCGCAATAAACTACATCTCTTAAAAATTTTAACCCTCATCAGCCGTAATGTTGCCCCCCATTTCCTTAAATGTGAGTTCGGTGCCCGTTATCCCGGGTGTTTCAGCGAACACTTTAAATTTTTTTTTTAAAGGTTGCCTGTGGCAGATATCACAATTCTAGCTCATGAGCTGTTCTACTCGAAGAGGCGGACATTACTTGAGCAAAGAATTGAAATGCATAATAGACTAATTAACAAAATTCACTAAATAAGTAATAACTAATTACCTTATGGCCCATTTTGCAATCTACAAATTCTAGCCGTAGAGTTCGCAAGGCGTATCCACTTGGAACGAATTCTCAGGATGACACCAGTTTCGAGATATTAATTCCCGAACTTTGCGGAGAAGTGCATTGGAGTTCCAGTTACTTTTGTGCGTTAATGCATGAATCGACGGTTTTTTCTTTCTTTTTTTTTTCTTTTTTTTTTTTTTTTTTAAGAAAGTAACTGGAACGCCAATGCATTTCTCCGCAATCTTCGGGAATTAATCTCTCAAAACTGGTGTCATCCCGAGAATTCGTTCCAAGTGAATCCGCCTTGCGAACTCCACGGCTAGAATTTGTAAATTGCAATATGGACCACAAGCTAATTAGTGATTCTTGTTAATTAGTTGGTTATGGATATCTTAAACGCGGTTCTTAAAACACGCTTGTAACGTTCTTGAACGCTTGTTGAACTAATTTTTTACAAACGCTGCAAGTACACAATTTGAAGCATTAATCGTACATCGTGCATAACACTCCATCTCCACCCCACGCAAATTGAATCTCCGTGCATCACGTAGTTCACCCTGGAGTCTGGACAACGGTAACAGATGTGTATAACGTTTCTAGGGTGCTTCTAGTCGCTCTAACAACTTCGATGTAAGAAAAGCTTCTATGTGTAATAAATGTGCGAAATTTCACTGCACCAATGTTACCGAAGCAGACGACTCCTCTATGCAGACGACAGACAGGCGCGGTCAGGTTGCCGTCTGCTTTGCGTCAGAAGCAGATACCGGCGCAACGCCGCAGTTTCTTATTTTACTCTCAATGAACTGCAGCTTTCCTTACCTACATTACAATTAAATAAACATATAACTTTAGTTTTAAAAGGTAATGTATAAAATTTGCGCAAAGTAACATCTTTGCAAACATAATTTTGCGACCGCATTTCGCTTAGTTTGGCAGATGCACCAAGGATACACTTCACTAATCTACTAACACTGAAAATGCGTTGCCGCGGACTCGGGCGGTTCGGGCGGGGAGCGCTGTGCTAGGTGAGTAAACGGTGTCGTTGTTTTGCAGCTGCGTCTAGCATTTCATGAATTAATAGCAAATTTGCTTAGTGCATTTCAATCAGGTCTCTTTTATAAGTGGAGCTGGCTATCGTTCTTCCACGCTTGTTCACGGATATTAGTCGTGCGCGAGTTGCGGCGTGCAGTGTGATGACGGGTAGTTAAACTTGGATGAAGCGATCGACGCACGTCGAACCAGATATGCGTTATTTCGTGCTTTTCCCTGCAAAATTATGCGCTGTAATGCTATAATTTCAGCCGCGAAAGTGGGGCGCGTTCTTATTTAAATGCTGTTCAGCGTGCAACGAGAATGACTTGGTTAATAAATAAATAATCGCTTCTTGAATTGATTAAAGCATCGGTGCACGTTTTCCAGCTTGGTGACATATTTCCATCTTCTTTAATTGAAGCGCGCGCGTGTGTGTTTTCTGTCGTTGTAGACAACTAACGCGCGCAATGGAGGATGAGAGGCAAGCCGGTGACGGGGAAGAAAACCCCATGTCACCCAAGCCTACGAAGTGGACGCCCAACCAGCACCATTTGAAAATCCTCCTCGGTATGGGAATTAACCGCAACGCTGCCATAAAGGTAAGTTGACGCGATGCTCAATCTGTGCAACAGACAGCTGTTTTCCAATGGTGTGCTTTATTGGATTAGGCCCCGCCCCTTTAGCAATCTGAAAACGCCCAAATTAATTTAGCGTAGAAGCCGCACATATCTCGTTATGTGTTCGAATATGACAGCGAAATAAGAGGGTACTAGCGCATGTGCTCGACCTTTCACACCCCTTAGGAGAGAGCCCACTGTTAAATGAATTATAATCATTGTTGTTATTATTATTATTATCATTATTATTATTATTATTATTATTATTATTATTATTATTATTATTATTAATTTCCTAGTAATTGTTATTGAAAAAAGTGCGCATACTTTGCTTACCCAACACATTTAATTTCCCTGCATGCTACAAATTGGTGTGCTCACTTCTGTGTACTGTAGAATTGAAAAAAATGTTATTATGAACACTAGAAGATTTCTTTCACACTCTAGAGCTCTTGCGGTGCAGTTTACATTTGCCTGGTCGAAATCTAGTGCTTGGAACACATTCGTCTGGTCCATTCAAAGTGCCATGCTTTGAGTGCTCGGAGCACTCAGGCACTCTCACCTACAACCCAGGAGTGCAATGGGGATCTGGCAGAAACTCAATCGTGTGGCTGCTCTGATTGCTCTGGGAACAGTTAGCACGTTCCGCTGGGGCAGGCTTCCTGTGGCTCCAATCTCGAGAGGGCTCCACATGGCTGCAAACCGAGTTAAGCCCGTTTCACATGGTGCGATTTTGTCTGCGAATTCGCACGTGCGAATTCTCAGCTGCGTAAAATAGGCCGTCGGACCCTTCGTGCGTGCGTTTTTTCGATGTTCGGCGTGCTGAACTTCTCTGCGAAAAACGCAGATGCGGTGGTAGCCACTGTAGCGGTGCAAACAGACGACCAATAGGAGGAGGCTCGCTCACACGTCTTCGCCAGTCAGAATGCTTAACGAGTATGCGAAAAACGCAGCTACCGTAGAACCATGTGAAACGGGATTGCGAATTTCGCATCTGCGGAAATCGTAGCTGCGAAAAACGCACTGCAAAATCGCACCATGTGAAACGGGCTTTAGAGCATAGTAGGAACCAGTCGAATGTGCCATAAGTCTTATATGTACATGTATCGCAATATATTACGCCTTCATGACATGAAAGGCATCGCAGGTCTCAACTTTTTAACTGAGCAACGTGTAGAGCGAGACGTTGTTGCGACTATTGGCCACAGCACACTGCTTGCACTCCCAATAAAAACACAGTTACGTCATGTACTGGAAAGCTCAATGACGCACAAATAATTTGCGTGAGTTGTAGTTGTAACATATGAAGTACTGATTTCTTAGAAAGTGTCGTAGATCGAAAGCAACTGCACTGCGACACATTTACAATTTACATTTACATTTACAATTTACACATTTACAAATATACATTTTTTTATTGTGAAGCCATCGTCATGCACTACAGAACAAAACATTTTCTCATGCAGCATGTAAGGAATGCTATGCAAAAAATAAGAAGAGGAATGCCAGTGCCTTTTGTCTGAAGTCCAGGGATTGATACATATGAAAACATGTGCTATACTGCACCTCGGCAATTCTATGCAGGGCAGTGAGCATTGTGTCAGCCAGCCAATTGGTGACTAGAGGTGGCGGCATGTTTCAAGAAGGCAGGAGGGCACGGACATTGTGCACTGATGATCCTTCCGAAAAGCTTCTGTTCAGTCGGTATCACATGGGAGGTGATCAAGGATGGCCAGTGGAGGAACCCTTCTTCTATTTCTCTATTCTGGTTGGCTGACGCAGCCTGCAGCATATAAAGTACTGCATGGAGTTGGAGTGTAACCTCAAGGTTTCTACACGGGGCTTCAATTCTGTGATCGCAAAATTTGTGAATGAATGGGGTTCTTGGTGATTATGGCACAGTCTCGTGTGCACCACTGCAGTGAATCTTGGCAGTAATATGTTTTTGTCTCAAATCCTGTGTTCTCACAAGGGGGCAAACAAGCATCGCCGCAACACCATTTCTCTAATTATGATGGATGATCAATAAGTGTGTTAAATTTACACAACTTTATTCCCTAGGTGCCCGATACTCCATTGCAAGGAAGGTTAGGTAATTGGATGTTGCTTTGTGCATTATCTAGTGGGTCATCATAATTGCAGAGTAATTAAATATATATTTATTGTGCAGTCAGTCACGTTTTGTTGTTTGCATAAAAATAATTGAAACAACATATTGAAGTGCATGCACAAAATAATTATTGGCTGCAGGCATTACGAGAAAGGAAAGCCCATTATTTCGCCATTACTGTGACAGCACAGCGCATTGAACGCCCCGTCAAACATGGAGCAAAGTGATTGTTTGTTGCAATATGCAGCACATGGAAGAGAAATTGAGACAGATTACATATGCGAGGGGTTCGATTCTCCCAAAGCTGAATGTGCATTGCCTTTTGTTTGCTGCTACTGGCCATAGCTGACAAAACCAAATCGCGTACAGGAGGGAGTAAACCGCACCTTAAGGGTATAAGCTGTTTCCTGAGAAGTGAGTCATTTTTTCAAGGTGACTTGCGATGTGTGAAACAAAAATGAAACATTTTCATGCTTTTACACCACTACTCTTTGTTCCTATATTTATGTTCTGTTTGCAGGCACTGTACTACACCGGAAACCAAGGCCCTGACTTTGCTGCTCAGTGGATTTTCGAGAACAATGACGAGGACATTGATGCTCCTCTCGATGTAAGTGAAACATGTGGTTTCTACAGAAGCGCGCATTTCACAACTGTATTCCTTTGTGCAAACATGTCCCTTGAAGTTCAGTTTTACAGATGCTCACTGCTAAATGCTCCTTTTCTTTCTCAAAAGGGCACCTAAGGCATATTTTTGTCAACAAATACTCTTCTCAGATGTCAATTTTTCAGAGCGCTTGTAGTAGCCTACTATAACAAGAACTCTGATGGTATAATTTCAGGTGTTTGAAGGCAAATGACCCGTCACGGTGGCTCAGTCAGCTAAGGCGTTGCGCTGCTGAGCACGAGATCACAGGATCAAATCTCAGCCACGGCGGCCGCATTTCGATGGAGGCGAAATGCAAAAACGCCCGTGTGCTTGTGTTGTAGTGCACATTAAAGAACCCCAGGTGGTCAGAATTAATCTGGAGCCCTCCACTACGGTGCACCTCATAATCTGAACTGCTTTTCGCACATAAAACCCCAGAAAGCAGATGCTGTAGACAGTGCATTTTCGTACATGGAGGCATTTGGTGTATGATCTCGACTCTCTTGCTGTAAGTGGGGCTCCCTCCCTCGAGAGGAAGGGCGAGCAGGCTTTTGTCTGAAATTTTCACTGTTTTCACGCCATGCAGTCACCTGATGCTCTGTAGACACAATTGCCACCACGTGATCTACGCACTGCACTTGTCTGTTTACAATGCCCAAGCTATGTGAGAGGGCCCCTTTAAATAAAACGAGAAGCATGTTGTAGGTAACGCTAGTCATAGTTTGCAGACTTTTCCAAAGTGTCCATACAGCCTAGCAGGTTTATGGGAGCAGTAGAACCCTCGGGACACTGCACCATTGTGCGACTTTGTATAGGGGGGTGAATGAAGTGGTTTGAATGCCTTAGGTGCAGTTGGGGTGCGTCAAGTTGCTTGAAGTGTTCTCCGCAGAGTGAAGTGTTTTCCGCAGTGTGTTTATAAGGTGAAAACATGAAAATGCACAGCATGGTCATGGCACATCGCTGAGTGAAGTGAAAGACCAATGCAACACACTTTCCCAAAGAGGTTGCTGTGTTTTGCCGTGCCACTTGGTGAAGCAGTCTGATCATGTCGCACACTTTGGTGATGTTCTTATTCTTGGAAGCATTTTCCATATTTGAATTCAGTTACCTGTACCTTCAGTCATACATACCGTATTTACACGATTGTAGGTCGACCCATTTTTTTCAAGCTTGGCAATCCAAAGTTGGGGGGTCGACTTAGAATCGAAACCGAACCGTGTACCGCTAGTAACGGCAAGAGAAACGAGAAATCAGGGGCGCTATGGCGTGGTTACAACTTTGCACCTACGTCTTTATGGTTACGGTAGAAGCGTAGCGTATTAATTTACCGTATTGCATACATTTTGATTGCGTGCACTGCGAGCGCACGGCTCTTGTGGGAGCATCGATCATGGAAGAGCCGCCGTTTGGGGGGTATTGGTAGCTGGCGGAATAGCCGCCGTTAGGGGGGTATTGGTAGCTGGCGGAAAAGCCGCCGTTAGGGGGGTATTGGTAGTTGGCAGAAGAGCTGTCGTTTGGGGGTATTAGCAGTTGGCGGAAGAGCTTTTTGTTTGAGATACGATTGTTTTCGACGGCCGTGCGCATCTCACTTCTGTTGTGCTGAATCGTCGCGCCTGTCATGAGTGCCAAGAGCTTTCGGCGTTCGTTCTCAGTAGCGTTCAAACGGGCTGCTATCCTCCATGCCGAGGAAGCTAACTGTGCAGCGGGACGCAAGTCTGGAGTCAGTGAACGTGTGGTGCGGCAGTGGCGGCTTCAGCGCGAAGAAATTTGGCCTCCCTGGCTACTGTGTGCGGGTGGGTCCTCTCTGCGTGGGCGGCTGTACTGCATGATGTCGTGGTGCGGTCGTTCGCGAAGTGTGGACTCACACTTGATGACGACGTGCTGTGGGACCGCAGCTGCTATGATGGCAGCAGTACCAGTGAGGTCAACTCTAGTGACGATGAGTAGTCTTAGCAACCCCATCAATAAATTTCCCTTGAGTGAAATGCACTCGCGTGGTTTTTCTCCCCCCCCCCCCCTTTTTTTTTGAGACATGCAATTTTGGGGGGGTCGACCTACATTTGAGTCGACTTACAATCGTGTAAATACGGTAGGTGCAACACATTGCAGAAAAGCAATTGCATATAACTTTGTCCTCTTGCTTTCTTGGAATGCGCTTTAAATCGGCAGGACCATGATCTGCTTCAAAAAAGATTCTCTGTTTATACGACTCTAACGCGCAGATTTTTCAGAAAAAATGGGTCTGCAGATTACTTGTGCTGTTCAATCTGATATGAAGCCTAAATCGCGTTAGTGACGTTGGTAACAGCCTAACATCGGGGCCCTCAGACGCAGCGTCGCCATCACAAAATGGTAGCAGAGCACATTTTCTTGAAGGTTGCTGTGGGTTCATTTTGTGCTCGACTACAATCACTTTCAGAGATAGTTTCGCGAGATTTCGCAGGACTTGTCACCGGGTGGGTCGGCAAATACCAGTGGTTCGGATACTGAGCCAAGCTCACTATCTGTGCAGAGTGCCAGGAATGCTCTCGGCCGCATATTTCACCAAGTCCAATGCCAGAGCCACATAAAATCTTGTGAAAGTGATAGTAGCGATACTACCACTTTGTGTGCTTGGTATCTGCGGCCAACAAAACGCAGGTGGTGGTGGCGACGCACCACTTTCATTATGAAAGCTCATTTAAAAAAAATAACTTTCCCTTCTGTGAAGTTAGATTCTACATGTCTCATTCTTTCTGATCATGAACATGGGGACTTGCTGTATTTTTCTTTTATAAATCGGGTGCATTTTACATTCAGGAGCACTTTTATTTCTGTACTTTAAGACCGCAAAAATTGGGTGTGCAAAAGATTCGAGGGCGCGTTGTAATCATGGAATTACAGTAGGCTTGACCTGTATCGTAATTTATCTGCCATACTAAAGCTGTCACACGCTTACAACAGGGTATGCGACAGGTTGGTGTACATAAAAAAACTGCTCTCCAAACACAACTAATTTGCGCCTGAGAATAAGAATATTTACTCGACTCCTCAACACAGTTTTATTTTATTTTTTTATTTTTAAAGAAATTACTACAAAGATTATGGTTGATCCCTCTTTCATAGGAATCGGTAGAACACTAAAGTGAAACGTGTCTTCAAAGGAGCTCTCGCATGTTTGCTGCGTGAACTCACGATCCGCTGCAGCGAAAGGCACACAATTTGCAGGCTGGCGGCCATGTTGCAGGTTTGCTTAGCGTGCGGCGTCCTGTTGGCGAGTGTCGTCCTGCTGGCGAGTGGCTTCGGTGAAGGTGCGAGCATCCTGGTCCAGCTACGTAGTGGCTACGGCAGCCAGTCAAGCTGCGACGCGCGAGGGCATTCTGCATCATGCTGGCGTGTCTCTCACTGAAGCAAAGCGAGATTTGCCTGGCGACGTCGTTGCCTTTCTACGCCTTTGAGCATAGCAGTTGTCTTAGCAGGCACCATCGCAAGTGAAGCAGTAGGCGATGCACTGCTGGTGCACGTTGAAGCCACAATGCACAACTAACGAGGCGCCACAAGCTAATCTGACGCTAACTGCCTATACGAGGCCATAGAAGTACATGGATTTGTCGGATCTTAGTGCTTGTGAATTTAGACATTCTTTTGGCTTTGTTTATTGCTCTTTATACGCCTTCATTGCCATAAATTTCAGAGCAATCTATACTTTTCGATGTGCAGAAGACGCTGCGAATGCACACAATCACAACTAGTTACAACGGTTTCACTTGTTGAGGTGGCCAAATCTAAACATGCCAAGCGTCTCAATGCACTGGCTTGCCTGCGATAAATTTATAAGGGTGTTTTATGTTGCTTGTCGATGCATGCGTCCGTGGCGTAATGGTTTCAATACACTGGAGTCTACTTTTAACGATACCACATATAACAATATATCAATTACAACGATGAGTCGACTTAAGTTATCATCTTATGCATTAGGGCTATGAGACAAAAAAACATATATAACGATATGTCATTCACCACATATTGGATATAACGATCGAAATTTTGCTTCTGGGCAGCGTTTTACATGCCGAATAATCGTGAAATTTGCATTCCTAAGTTGTCCTTATTCGAGACAGGGTGAAAGTTTGCCTACGCGAGTTCGTATCTGCCGCCATTACCGCACAGTGCATCCCGCCCGCGCGCCAATAGCAAGCGAAAGCCATGGTGAGCATCGCAAGTTGGCACAGCGTGCGCAAGATGGCGTCAGCTGCTTCGTGTCCACGTCGCCTGCGGTCGTGCATGCCTCCAGAGAAGAGAAGAGGGGGAACAAAGCGATAAGCGAGCGGCGCCTGTGCAGCCTACGCTCCCTTTACAACCTCCCTCTCAGTGAGCACGGAAATGTGCCGCGGAAGCAGCGGGAGGTGCGCCGACTGTGTCTCTCGTGACAAAGCTGCAAATTTTGCAAGACACGAAATACAAACTCGCGCAGTCAATGATATCGACGATTATGAAAACTGGGAGTGCCATGATCATGAAGGCTAGAAGCAGTGGCCATGCCGATCAATAGAAAAGGTGGGCTTCGTGCGCCATGACGAAGCCGCCACGGGCGAAACCAACACGATGGAATCCGAACTCTGGGAGCACGTTGCTACTGATGGTGCAATAGGTGGTGCTTCGATGGAGGAGTTTCTGAGTGCAGATAGTACTGCCTCGTTCTGCGAAGACAACTCCGATGAGGTGGATCATTGTCCAGTAGGACAGCGGCGTTGTGCGACAGAGGCAATGACAGCAGCGGCAGTGATGAGTTTGACAATGGCCAGTCTTTGACACCGACCCCGATGTTCAACCAGAGTGCAATGTCGTCGATCAAGTCGCTCATTGATTTCATGCACGCTAAATTATAGCGAGCGAACAAGCACAGCGAAAGATTTTAAGCGCAGCGGCAGATGAAACAAGTGCGTGCGAGGAGAAAAGTGGGGGAGGAGGAGGAGCAGAGGGGAGATGGCTTGCGCATGCACTGAGTTGCCCTGCAGCCATGGCATCTTCAAACTCATGGGCCATCGAATCTGGGCTTCCGAGGGAGGCCCAGGGCGTGAGGTGGGGAGGGCTACGCTTGTCCGTGGCGTCAGCTGCTGAGGTCAGTCCACGGTACCAGCGTGTGTGACGGAAATCACTGCTCCTGCAAGGGAGCGATGGCAAGTGGCTATGAGTAAGGCTCAATGTGATGCTCCCTTGGGTGGGGTCGCCGCTGACACTGGTAGCACTATTTCCCAGCGGCAAAGGTCCAGGCTCATCGTTTGTGCGACGAAAGCGTGGGAAGAAAAGCGTAGGGCCGTGAAAGACGGACTGTGCGGCGACGATGGCTATGATATGGCGCCAGAGTAGCGCGCATCGTCTGTGTAGAAACAGCACTGCATGAGCTGCATGGCAGCTGCTGTGAATTGCGCCCACGTGGAACCCACGCGCTGCCCCTCCTGATTAGCGAGGCAGTCGTGCCACACTTCGCTCCTTTGCAATGTGCTGCACGAGATAGGTTGTCTGCGCCAGCTACGCTGCTCACAGCATTCTCTTCTTAATAAAAACCATGTACCTATATAATCTAATAAAAAGTATTGACCCGCGAATTGAAAACATCTATAGAGCTGTGCTCAAATTTCGCATTAGGAAGTATCTTAATTGTCGGTGAATTTTTAAAGTGAGATCTTCTCTCTAACCAAGAAACTCTGGTGAGGAAACTGTCAAGAGTATATTGTATTTAGCATTTTTCAGAAATATGAAAATTGGGGTGTGTGTTACGATCAAGGGTCTTTTCAAATGCTGTAAAGGGTAGCTAAAGGCAAATATTAAATCAAGCCTAAGTAATAGATTAATGCTCAAGAATGTCTAAGGCGTCAATGTTATAGAGAACAGTGCTTTAGTAATTGAAAAATTGAGGTAAATGCAGGATACGATTTGACACTCCGCTGGGACATTGCAAGTACTATCCTGATGATGTAGCTATTCCTCATTACAAATGTGTCGGTAGTGCTCAACCACTCATAATAAAAATATCATTGCATCGCAAGGCGGAAGAAAATACTACTTGTCGAGTTCTGTGTGATTTTTAAAAAGAACTCATTGATGGTGCCCTTGAAAACGACGCGGGCAGTCAAATGGATTTGTTTTCACTGAACTCTGCGCCGCCTGCGCTTTCACGTTTCAGTAGTTTCGTTATTGCGTAGTCGTGTCACCACTTCCCACTCGGGGTTCGGCTATTTTAACTGTGCTAGAGGTATGCGGCCCCTTCAGACACAATTTTTTCTTAAACTAAGTCTTTTCCTCGACACAAAAGAGGCGCTGCAAGGTTTCCGTAATTGTGTTTTAACAGTCCATGTTGGCTTGGTATTTGCCTTTAATGTCCTTTTATCCCTGTTATGCTGTATTAAAATCAAGTAAATATGGCACTCCCTTCTGTGGTCTGGCTGAAAATAAGTAAGCTGACCTCTTCTTTCCTTTGTTGTGTGAAGCATCTCATCTTATACTCCTTTCCTTTCAGCTCGATGCCTCAGATGAAAGCGACACGGAAGACGAGGATGCTCCCGAAACATACAAAATGGTGTTTGCTGTCAACACTGAGCTTGAGATGGGCACAGGAAAAATTGCTGCCCAGGTGGCGCACGCTGTCCTCGGCTTGTACAGGCTGCTTCTGCAAGATGAGGCGAAGTACGGCAACATGCTTCTGCTGTGGGAGGAATACGGGTGAGTGATATTTGGGCGCATAATCTTGCCACTGCCATACAAATTCGTAATGGTCTTGGCTGTACACATACAGCAGCGACCGAACGTTTACGTGCCTTTTCTGAACAAAGCGTCGCCTAACATAGCTATGGAGGTGCTGCAACCTTCTGTGTCTTCTAGAAAAAGTTCTGTTGTCCTGCTGCCCCTCGACTTCTGTAAAAATGGGTTTTACGGTGATAGCATGTTGCTGCATGCTCATGCCCACACTTGCACACTTTATAATCGACATTATTGCATGCACCATTTCTAGTTGAGCATCGGGAAAACGAATTTCTATCTTCTTTCTGGACACACAAAGTGCTACCGGGAGTTGCGTGCCTGCATGGCTTTCCCGCAAGCATGCGATTACATCAATGTTTACAGGCGGGTGCTCGTAAACCGGCGATACTGCTACGCATGCATCTCTTTTTGCGAGACCCATGAGGACTCGTAGAATCTATTCTAGCAATGTAACATTTTCTTGAAGTAAGAAGTTTCTCACTCGCTTTGCTTTTGTAATGGGTGCACACCACTTAGCTTGCTTGCGGGCGCTCACGTGGCTGGTCTCGCTTTTACTATGGCCATGCATCCCTAGTGACATATTCTCTAATAGAAAGGCTTAGCTTGTCCGGTAACCGGGTAAATGCAGGCCGACTAGGTGTTGGGCCGGAAGCGTAAACATGAGCTGCTAAAACAGCTAAAATGCAGTAACCAAGTGTATTCTACTTCGCTGCTGGTGTAAATTTTCGGCAGTGGCGTAATCGTGTTGCTGCTGAAAAGTTACACGAGCAGTGAAGTAGAATACACTTTGTCACTGAAATGTTAGCTGTTTTTGTCTGTTTGAGCTCTGCGCCACCAGGTGGCTGCACCATGCAAGCCGCTCTCATTTACGCCTCCGCCCCAACACCCAGTCGGCCTGCGTTCACCCGAATACCGGACAAGCTAAACATCTCTAATGATCCACGTCATTTTCAATTTTTCCTTTTTTCCCCCTTCGTCATTGGTTTGTATGTAGATCAGAGGCCACCACACTACTGTCATTGCTGAGATTGCACCCGCGGCGCAACACGATAAATACGGAAAATAAAATGGAACGTTTCATTATACGAACATAGTTGTGTCAGACCTATTTAAAACATAAAAATAAGTTGTGTGAATACTCACACACTTAACAAAAAATAATAATGGTAGTTTATTCATGTGTTCAACGATAAACCATGTATAAAACTGCACACATGAAAAAAAAATGTTTCGCTTTATTGTCACCTAAAAAAACATTAGCTTTTTTTTCTTGAAGTGACGTGCTGTAAAAATAGAAGTCTGCAATAAAAAAAATGTGACCCTGGAGAGATGCTTTTTCCGAGAAATGTGGCCTTCAAAAGATAAATCTTATTCTCTAGAAACTACAAGGGCCCTTCACCAGGCCCCGTTGGAAATGTTGTTTTTATGAGTTGGAAAGGGGTTGTGCAGAGAGCATTCTACTGCATCAGAGAGACGAAATATACAGGCAGGTAAGTTAGCGAAAGCAGAAGATTCGGTTCCCTACACTACACTGGGGCACAGGGAGATAAAAAGATATTACATGAATGCGATCACTGCCATTCACAGCACAGGATACAGCGGAATCTCGATTCGATCACGGCTAATACGAATTTCCGGATGATACGAATTTTTCTGTGGTCCCGGCCGAGCCCCATTACTTTGCAACGTGCTAGAGAACGGTTGTTACGAATCGATTTTCGACCCACGTCGGTTGACACGAATAAACGCCACCCCACCGACGGCCGCGAAAGAGAACAGCACGCAGTCACGCGCTTTCTGCCTTTCTCTTTTGGTGCGGAGGTGCGGACGCAGCGCCGGACAGTGTGGAGGCCGCCACTGGGCGCGAAGAGCTTGAAACGGTGGCGCTTTTGTTGCTTTTGTGCTTTTCCTTTTTTGCATAGGGAAGCGCGGCTGCCACAGCGCGCGAAGGTTCGTGCGGTCTATCGCTCCAACGGAAACTGAGCGGCGTAAGCACAGCACATACAAAGGTCAGAGCCGTGTGTATATCGCTTTCAAGAAATGGTGCGCGCGACAGCACCGACAGCCGGCACAGGCGCAAAGTACAAGAACGCATTTGTTGGCAGAGTAGAAGCCGCCTCCCTCCCCCTCTCGCACTGCCTTCCCGCTTTGCTCCTTTTGCGTGGGAGATTGCGTCGCCAGTTACCCTTGCGCCTGGTTGCAAGATACGCATTTGGTGCGGCAACACAGCGCCGTCCCCGCTCCCTCCCTCCCATACCCCACGGCCTTTCGTGCGACTCGCGTTTGGTCTCCGCTGTGCGTTCGCTCTCCGTGACTAACACATACGGCGCGCGGCGACAATTTTATCGCCCTTGGACTGTACTCCACGTCTCATGATCCTCCTCCGCATCGCCCTCGTTGATCTCCTCTCCCATCGGTGGGCGCACCTCGTTGAGAAGCGTGCTTGCTACCACCCTTGTCGGCGAGATTTTCCCTCAGAAGCCGCATTATAACCAGTATTTCGTCTGACGCGGCTGCACTGTAAGCGGTATGCGTTTACATGCAGTTCAATGGGAGGGTAAACGGTAGTCGGAAAAGGCCGCGTTGTAGCCAGTTCTGCACTATAAACGGTTACGTTATAAGTGGTCTATACTGTAAATGCTTTTTACGTGCGTGTGTCTGAGTTCACCTCTGACTCTTTAATTTAGCTAGTTTTAAATGTGTTTCGATGATACGAATTTCGGCTAATACGAATATTTTTCGTGGCGCCGTGAGATTCGTATCATCAAGATTCCACTGTAAAGTTTAACACTAGTGAGTGCTAATTTGACTTGTGCAGCTTTGTTGTAACAATGCTTTCGTAGCCCTGTGCTACGACGGGATGGGGGGACGTAGCAGCTGCTTTCTGTGAACCAGGAGTGCTGACATCACAGATGAGAGGTGCCATAGCTGACAACAGATGGCACCACTGCGATTTTTCATTTTTGTCGTTTTCTTGCTTGCAAAAGCTCTGTTTTCGTTACAAATTATGAATTCGTCCTTACAGAAGCCTAATATTCCAACCTAGCGTCACATATTTTTCTTTTGTGTCACTTTAAACATTTGTCGCACTTCAGTGTTATTGCCGAGCGTTTCCAGCACCTTGCGAGTGTTACCACACTCACCTTGCTTACCGTCCTCACCAATACTGATGCAACACTGACACCAGCAATTGACCAAGTCGTCACCGGCAGTCTCGATGATACACCTGGCTGCCGTACTACGGGGGCAACACCAGCATGATGCATAAGCAGTCGCTGTTTAGCCAGCTTTCTTGCTATCAGCACCGCCGAAAACAAACTCCCTTTCATCATCGGACATGCATACATATGAAGCAGTCCTGGCTTATTTCATGAATATCTAGCAGTTCGAGCATACACAATGCCTTTTGAATTTTACATAAGTCATACAGTCGAACCCACGGATAACGACCACATTTTAGTGCATTTACGATTTTCTGACCCTCCCTATGGAAACTGCTTCCAGATATATAATGAACGTTTTTTAAATCGCCGTACTGCTACAACGAACGCTTAGAACCCAGTCACTGTAAAAAGGGGGCACAGGCGAAGTGCCAAAGCATGGAAGCACGACTAAAATGGGCGCACGGCATCGTGCACTCTGCTCTAGTCCAACCACAACGATGACACATCCTTCGAGATGAGCGAGCACCGCCTCTCGCGGATTTCGGTGGCCATGAAGAAGGTCACGCGTGGTCTCGCGTTTTCTAGGCATGCCCCCAGGGTGGAGGCGTGCTGCGTACAGCATAAACAGCAGGGCGCGGGGCATGCGCGGGTGCCTGCACCGGTGCAATATCTGATGCCACAACGGCATCACTCTCGTTTTTGCGCAATTGTCAGTGCGGCATCATATGCATTACTCCTGTTTCAACGATTTGGAACAACCATCTATGTCTTTCCACCATTGGAACAACGTCCGCTCAAGCGTACCTGTCAGTGTGGCCAGAGTCGGCAAGAACGCTGCACCACACGCTGCCGCCTTGGAATGTTAGGGTCGGTGGTTACTATGCCGTTATTAAGAGATCATGGTTCGGCCACGCTTCATTTACACGTTGCCGATTCCTGATAATGGTACGTGGTGATGTTTTACTTTTGAAATCGCAGTTTTCTTTTCACCTGAAGCAACATAGATAACGTAATTTTAACACGAAAGTGTTTTATGCCGGGGTCCACCAAGACTTCACTGACGTATTTCCGTCACGGAAATACGTCAGCTTACAATGTACACGAACATAATACAAAGAAAGAAACCAGAAGAAAAAGTTCCACAAACATGCAAAATTTGGAAATCGAACCCACGACCTCTCGGTCCGCGACGATAGATCGCCGAGCGTTTAACCCATTGCGCCACAAACGCATTTGCAGAGAGCTACACAGACGCGCCTTATATATCTAACACTCCTCCGTGTACCCGCGCTCTTGCTCGAGGCGGTGCCGCCGCCTACGAGCAGAAAAGAGAAGTACTGCATTATGACACTAACGCGCACCGACAGTGAACGCTTCGGTGGTCTCAGCACTACGACGCCTCGATGCCAGCATTCGAAGGGACGCTGGCATCAAGAAGCACTACCAACGCCACCTAGGTGGCGTTCACCGTCCTCAGCACAGCGGAGCGTGGCCTCCGCAATTAGCTCTGAAAATGTTTCTGAAGTTGATCGCGGAGGCTGCAATTACGACGCGCTGTACGCGCTGATTTGACTCGATGACGATTCAGTTACGTGCTTTGTCTTGCGCGTTGTATTAGTGTGTCAGTTACGTGCTTCGTCTTTCGCGTTGTGCTAGCGTGTGCAGCGTAGTGCAGCTTCCATATGCACGACGGTTGCTCATGGTCATCGACGTTGGTAGTCGTGATGGAGGAGACGTGCCACCAGGCGTCAGCGTGGGTGCATCAACGCCTAAGGGCGCTTTAGCCACAAAACACCAATAGACATTATATATCAATGTGCAATAAACATTACACTAATTCTGTGAAGACACGTTTCACTTTCGTGTTCTATACCGATTCCTATATAAGAGGGATCAACCACATTTTTTTCAGCTCTTGTGTAGCTAACGCCCGATCGTAATGCTGAGACCTTCGCAGAATGGTGGCATGCCGCGTAGTTTTCGAAGTTTACGCTTCCGGCCAACTAGAACATTTCGCTGTCGTGTGCAGAATACAATAATGTTCCGCTGGTAGCAAAATATATCACAAGCTGTCGAGTAGAAAAGGCGGCTGCAGCGGTTTTCGAAATGACAGGGCGCCGTTTTGAAAGAGCTACACAACGCCGCATTTCGTCTTTAGATGGACATTTCTAACGGAAGTTTGTAGCTAGGTTCGGGAACACACCAGGAACAAAAATGGCACTGAAAATCACGTTTTCGGACTAAAGTGCTGCCGAATTGTAACTGCTGACGCTGGCTTCAGTGCGGTTAATTTTTTAGCGTTTTTAAGGGCGAGTCCATATACAATGAACTACTGATATAACAACCATCTTTCGCAGAACTGTTCATGATAAATGAGTTGCGACTGTAATAGTTTTAAAAAATCTGCAATTTACTTCATTATATCAAAAGTCTGCGAATTTAGCTACTACACTTTTATGCAAAGTACAGTGGCCCACCAATTCTCTTTAAAAAAAGGTCCCTTAAAATTTAAAGGGGTCCCAAACCACCCCACGGACTAGGTGAAAAAACATTCTGCAGTTAGCATCTGCTGCTGTGAACATCTCAGCCAAATTTTGCACTCATGTGCGGCATGTCACAAGCAGAGCACAGTCACTTTTTTCTCAAACTCTCTCTTTTTAACAAAAGCCTTCCCCTCACCCTTTTCGGAGCTGCCATATTTCGTCATGCACAGTAAGACCTTGTTAATTCGGTTTTCACAGGACCAAAAAGAATATCCGAATTAACCTAATGATGTCCCAGACACCCTGTGCCATATGGTACGGGGATGTGTCGGAAAACATGGCACCATAGACACTCACAGACTAACTGAAGAGCAGTGGGAGGCCAAGCTTTCAGACCCGGACCCAAAGAGACAGTGCCGCCTCATCGAACGGGCATGAGAGATTGCCATGGCCCGCGGCTACCTGGAATAAGGAGGCCACCCACCTAGGGCGCAGACTGCGCTTGCTCAGATTAAAAGTTTATTCTCTTTCTCTCTCGACTTATTGGTGGTATCAAGAAAACAATAAACAAATGCTAACTACTTCAGCATGCTTTTATTTACTGATTGAATCAGCAAATCCTATTTCTTTTTGCACAAGATCAGTTCGGAAGCTGCAGTTCTTGTCATCTTCAAATCAAATCATCTTAAATGATTCAAATGCTGCACACTTCTCTTCGTATTCATACACGAAAAAGAACTATTCAGTATTTTTGAATATTTGAGACTAACCAAATATTTCGCAACAACCGAATGTTAGTGTGGTTACTAATCACAAATCATTACAAGTGCAACAACAACAACAAAAGCTTTTGAAGCAATGCAGAAACAACATGGGTAATGCAAGCTATGTTTTTGGTTTTGCGGCGGAGCCCTGTATGACAATCTGTAATCTTTTCCTGCAGTCTCACATTTGGGGTTTTTGGCAGTCTAGTCATTTAGCAGTTTTATCTTTTACGCCACAAACTATGATGGTTCCCTTGCAATGGGTTTTTTACATTTGTCTACATCATACAATTTCTTCAACAGTTTTAATGCGTGGCATTCTTTGCCTCATTGTTGCACTTTTCGGCAGGTAGGTAGGCCCCTGTCTCGCCTCGCTTTAAGAAAAAGTTGTCGCAGTTTCACCTGAAAGGTGAAGCATCAATTGCGATAGCAAATTTGTAGAGAGATATACGGAGTAATGATATTAGCTTTATCAGCTGTATAAACTTGGACATGCAGCAGCACCGGCAACGCGCCGAACTGTTGTCGACGCCGTCGGCATTTTGCCCGCGTTCGCTCAAAATGCGTGCGGCGTTGGTGACTGTTGCCGGAGCCTCTGATATAAATAGGCACTTGGTGCCGCAGCTAAACGTCGCCTCCCTTCCCTCCCCCTTCCCCCCCTCCCCCACGGCCTCTCGCGCATCGGAAGAAGGCGCGTTTGCTCTACATATATGGTGATTGTAAAGGAGGAAAGAGACGCCTACTTCTGCAGCCCTTAAGGAAGCACGGCGCAGAACGCGCGTTTGTTCTCCGCCGTGCGTTCACTCCCCGTGAAAGAGCGCGTCCCTCGCGCCCTTTCACTCGCACATACAGCGTTCGGCGGCGCGCGGCCACGATTTCATCTCCATTGACGTCATACGGAACCTCACGGCGACGGCGACGCCGACGGCGACGGCGACGCCGACGGCAGAAATCTGCTTTTGAGTGTCCATATAATTGCTATCGCAATAAAACTACATAATGTGTGACCGATGTGGGAATCGAACCTCCGTCGTCAAGCACAGCAGCCGGGTGCTCTAGCCATTAGGCCATGATTGTAAACATATTTCCTTCTTTCCAAAGCCGAATAGCTCTTTGAAACACTCAGTGTGTGCATTCCGTGCCACTTTGTTGTCTTCTTTCCTTGGGACAGCTCGTGCTTTGAGGTGCTGTCTTGGACTTCACTATCTCTGGGACAGGCCCACTTTGCCCAGTACTTGCCTCGTAGCAGCTTATGCGACATAGAAAACTCTGAACAAAACTCTGCAACATTGTACAGGCCTCATGGTTGCCCAAGTTAATCAAGTTCTAGCATTTCTTCACCAAAGTACAGATGCCATCGTTGTTTTAACATACACCACATGAAATAGTCATATGTATGTATGAATGTGTAGCACGTAGTCGCTGATGACCACAATTTGTGTTTCTCTCGCTTATGCTAGTCCACTACCTATGTAGAATCCAACAATCGCCTTGTTGTACTTCTTTCTGGGGTTTTACGTGCCAAAACCAGTTCCGATTATGAGGCACGCCAAGCTTAGGCTTAGGCACGCAAGCGTAGGCTTGCGTCGAATGGCAGGTGTAGAAATTATGCTATTGCCATCATAAGATTGTCTACAACACGGTTGTCGTCGTGCTACTGTCGTCACACGCACGTAGGCTTGCGACACGCAGAAACTACCCAATTTTCAGGGACACGTTGGTCCACCTGGTATCGTTTTGCGGAACTCCAAACAATGTTGGACAGCCAGGTACCTCCAAAATGCTTCGCATAACATAGATTCCAACAGTGTGTGAGATGCACACAATTTAGGACAGCCAGGTACCTCCAAAATGCTTTGCATAACATGGATTCCAACAGTGTGTGGGATGCACACAAATTTTAGGGGCGAAGCTCCTTAGGGCATGGGTCTGTCCTTCCTCCGATGTAGTATGTAGCCACCTGTAGTTTTATGAAGTGTTCACTAGATGGCGTAAGTGGTAGCCACCTGTAGTGTTATGAAGTGTTTACTAGATGGCGTAAGTGGTAGCCACCTGTAGTTTTATGAAGTGTTCACTAGATGGCGTAAGTCCGTAGCTCTGGTTGGCATGGAGACCGCTATGTATGTATGTATGTATGTATGTATATATACGCATATATACATATATATGTATATGTATAGTATAACCGGAAGCCGACTTCCGCTTCCGTTTCCACTTCCGGTTCCGCTTCCGGAAGCCAGCTTCCGGAGAACGCTTCCGGCGTTTTTCTCTCTCGTCCGTAGCTAGTTGCGCTGCGATGCACAAGGGCGTTCGTTCCCAACACGCGTTCTCTTTCTCTCGTTCCCGACGCACACTCTTTCTTTCTCGTCCGTAGCTAGGTGCGCTGCAATGCACAAGGGCGTTCGTTCCCAACGCGCGTTCTCTTTCTCTTGTTCCCGACGCACGCTCTCTTTCTTTCTCGTCCGTAGCTAGGGGCGCTGCGGTGCACAAGGGCGTTCGTTCCCGACGCGCGTTCTCTTTATCTCTCGTCCGTAGCTGTAGTTTACCCGAATGATCCCCCGGTGCTTCGCCCACTCATCATCATTCACTTCGTGGATATGCTGTGATTTTTTTTAATTTTTTCCCATCATTTTTCTTCTCTCTGCAACCATTTATTTAGCTTTCTTGAAAAAAACCTAGTCTTACAGCAGCCCTTATTACTTGGAAAGCTTATTTGCAACCAGGCTCTAAAGTTATTGAAAGGCTGTTTGTGTGGTTGTGTTGAAAACCGTACCTTTGTCCCTGATAGTGTACTGCCCTTTTTGCACTTCTCAGTAAAGGTGTGGTTCCTAATTATAGAGATAAATATTCCTGGTGTAAATATGTGCGTCTGCATTTGGCTATTCAATATTCGGTACTGTTCGATTTGTATTTGAAAAAGTTTAATTTTCCCACCTCTAGTTAATAGGGTTCTTCCCCAAATGGTTGACAGCACCTACCAAAGAAAGAATAGGGTGTATGTAAACATTTCTGACAATAAGAAAGGTTATCTGCCTAGTAAGACACAAGGGAAACTCACTTATTCATTAACTTTTTTTTTTTTTGAGTATGGAGAAATTGAGACATGTGCAGTGTACATTTGTGGGAGGTGCTTTGCCTGCATTCTTGACTTATTACAGATAATGGATGAATGAAATTGGGCACACTTATCAGAACAGTCGACTCTGTTAATTAAGAACAGTCAGCACTGTTAATTCAACCTTGGCAGGATTGATGAAATTGATTGAATGATCTGGCAAGTCGAATAAGGAAAGAGGCAGAAAAAAAAACATCCAAACGTACCACTGCTTCATTTGGCAGTAGTATTTACCTAAGTCAAGCATGCCCCCAAAATCTAGCACATGCCCAGTTTTTTATAGGTTCGTGGTAAAGTACAGTGTGACAATAGCAAGAAAATAAAACATGCCTTTGATTCTCGCAATCAGAAAGGTGAAACCTGTAGAATTCATCTCTTCACAGAAAAAAAAATATATATTTTGCACTTAACTTTCATCATCGCCACTCGCAGACAGCTTTTCATTGCTGTCTATGGACCACAACAAGCCACTCTCCTTCTAGTCTATCGTGTTTGGTATTCCGCATTTCTCAAACCACTTTGCTACTGTCGCAAACATGATATTCCATGCCGAACTAACCAGTTTGCCATCTCATCCTGCGAAGCATGCAAGTCTCAGGAGTGCCAGAAGCATAGGACATGACACTGTTGCCACTAACTTATCATGTGATACATATATAACTTGTCTCTTCAAGGAACTTTTGTAAATGAACCCTTTAAGTGCTGTGTCATTGCCATCCTACGATGCTGCTACCATCGTGGAATGGCAATTGTGGTGATGCGGCTTTAACGGTAGGCTATTGATTATGCAGAGGACGTGGTTTCGTTTCCGTATTCAATTGTAACACACAGACAATTTCGGGACCAATTTTCTTCGAAAAAAAGACAATTGAGAAAATCAGTAATAACTGTATTTACTTGCATAATGAAT
>NC_051157.2:188348166-188412463 GCF_013339745.2 Dermacentor silvarum
TTCTGCAGACACTTCGGTACCGACGGAAATCATTACGCTTGAGCGAGGCGGAACGGTGACTTGTTCTTCAAGCACATTCAAGGCATGGTAACTGATGCTTGTATCCGGCGGTATCGCTTTGTGTGTTGAAAGCGTTATCGACTTGGACCTTAAGTCGATGACTGCACCATGTTGGTTTAGAAAGTCCATGCCTAGGATGACGTCCCTGGAGCAGTGCGGCAGGATTACGAAGCTCGCCGGGTAAGTGCGGTTGTTTACCGTGACTCGCGCTGTGCAGATTCCAGCCGGCGTTATTAGGTGACCTCCCGCTGTCCGTATATCGGGTCCTTGCCAGGCCGTCTTCACCTTCTTTAACTTGGCGGCGAACGTGCCACTGAAAACTGAGTAGTCGGCGCCAGTGTCGACGAGAGCGGTGACGTTATGACCATCGATGAGCACGTCTAGATCGGTAGACCGGCGTCTGGCGTTGCGGTTAATTCGTGGCGTCGGATCACGGCTGCGTCGGCTTGCTCTGCTGCTGCGTCGCGTCGGAAGGTCTTCGTTCGGCGGCGATGTGTTGTCAAGGCTGTTGCTAGGTGGCGTGCTGATATCTCGTCGTGATGATTCGCGAATCGTCGTCGTCGTCGGCGGCGGAGGATCTTCGGCATTGCGTCGTACAGCAACCGCACCTCCATCGGTTGCTGCTTTTAGTTTCCCGGGTATGGGCTGGGAGATCGGCCCCGGGATGGGCCGGCATACAGGCGGCGATGCGGCGAGATGTAGCGGCCTGGTGACGGCGAGCGTGAGGGTCGTCGTGGTTGCCACTGGGCTCCGGCAAGGTAGTCGGCGATGTCACGTGGTCGCTCGCCAAGCTGTGGACGTGGCGCGTTGACGGCGAACCCTCGTAGGCCCATCTCGCGGTATGGGCATCGGCGGTAGACATGGCCGGCTTCCCCGCAGTGATAGCAGAGCGGGCGGTGGTCGGGGGCGCGCCAAATGTCCGTCTTCCGCTGGTAGCTGCGCTGGGCGACGGGCGGGCGTGCTGGCGGCGGCGGCGGTGGACGACGGAGCTGCGGCGTTACGGGGCCCTGGCGCGAGCGCGGAGGGGGGCCTTCACGACGGGCGACGGCGGCGTAGGTCATCGCTTGCGGCTGTGGTTGAGGCGATGCCGAAACTTCTGGCACTTCCAGTGATCGCTGAACCTCTTCTCTAACTATGTCAGCGATTGAAGCCACCTGAGGCTGCGATCTTGGGAATAATTTCTGTAGTTCTTCCCGCACAACCGCTCTGATCGCCTCGTGCAGGTCGTTGGCGCCTAGAGCTTGAGCTTCGGCGTAGTTTGTCAGCGCACGGCGGTTGTATTGCCTGGCTCGCATTTCAAGCGTCTTCTCGATCGTTGTCGCCTCTGAAACAAATTCTGCCACAGTCTTGGGCGGGTTGCGCATCAATCCGGTGAATAGATGCTCCTTGACGCCCCGCATCAAGAACCTAACTTTCTTTTCTTCAGACATGTCGGGGTCGGCGTGGCGGAAGAGGCGAGTCATCTCCTCCGTGAAGATCGCGATGCTCTCGTTCGGCAATTGAACTCTGGTTTCCAGGAGAACTTCGGCCCTTTCTTTTCGTACGACACTCGTGAAGGTCCTCACGAAGTTCTCGCGAAATAGGTCCCAAGTCACCAGGGTGGTCTCTCTGTTCTCAAACCATGTCCGAGCAGCGTCATCCAACGAAAAATAGACATGGCGCAGCTTGTCATCGTCGCTCCATTTGTTGAATGTCGCGGTCCTCTCGTACGTCTCCAGCCATGTTTCAGGGTCTTCAGCTGATGATCCACGGAAGGTCGGTGGCTCCCGAGGTTGCTGCAGCAGGATGGGGGACGCTGGGGCTGCCATTGTGGTCGTTGACTTGGCCTTGATCGCTGTGGTCTTCTCGGAAAGAAGTCCGTATTCTGGCAAAAGTCCTTGCTGCCTACGGCTAGCTCGCTGGCCCTTGGCGACGTTGGTCTCGTCCTCCGGTTTCGGGCTTGGGTCGCGGCTTTGCGGGAGCGTCCGCTGCATGGACACAAAAGCACCTCCACCAGATGTCACGTAGTAGTGACGCTGAAGAAAACAGTCGTAAACAGTGTACGACGAAACTGGTTGTTTATTGGGCGAACCTGTGCCCACAAAAGCAAGGTATACTCAAAGCACAACGATAGCGGCGAACACAGTCGGCGATCGTCGAAAATCTGATCAGCGGCGAAGCGCGTCGGCTTTTATACCTGAGTCATCGAAGGTTCCAGATTAATCCCTGATGCCCGCGTGTCTTCCAGAAAGTTCTAGACAATTCGCGTCGGTCATACAATCAGATAACATAAGCGTCGGTGAAAACAGGCAACGGAAAGAAGCATCGATAACGTTCTAGAAACTTCCGATACAGGCGCGTTCTGCGCCGAGCGATAACGTTTATTATTTGTTAGCCGGTGGAAAGCGGCCACCGGTGAAAGATAAACATGTATACGTGTCAATATAATAAGCAAATCATAAGAAGCCAACAAACAATAACACCAAGGACAACAGGCTGTCCTTGGTGTTATTGTTTGTTGGCTTCTTATGATATGCTTATTAAAATAATTGGGCCCCTCGGTTCCCTTTCTTCTCGTTATATATATATATATATATATATATATATATATATATATATTGTCACGTAGTAGTGACGCTGAAGTAAACAGTCGTAAAACTGTGTATTACGACGCTGATTCTTTATTGGGCGAACATGTGTCCACAAAAGCAAGCTACACTCGAAGCACAACGAAAGCGGCGAACACAGTCGGCGATCGTCGAAAATCTGCTCAGCGGCGAAACGCGTCGGCTTTTATACATGAGTCATCGAATGTTCCAGATTATTCCCTGGTGCCTGCGTGTCTTCCACAAAGTTGTTGTTGTTGTTGTTTATTAATACTGTCAACCCAATTAAGGGCCTTTACAGGAGTGGAAAAAAAATAGAAGAAAAGATACAAAATTCTGCTCCATCTCGAGCAAAAACAAAAATATACAAGGCAGTATAATGGCAATATCTACAAAAAGTGACATGCAGTGAACAATGACAAAATACATTGTTTTATGCGCACCAGAAACAAAAATACATGCTAAGACGCATTCATACCAGAGAAGATGACATTCTCTAAACCAGCACTAAAATCACTGACGGAGGCAGATGTGACAACTGAATTTGGTAATTCATTCCATTCCTTAATCACCCTGGGAAAAAAGCTGTACTTGAATGTATCATTTCGTGTAACTGGCGGCTGTATGTATAAGCTGTGCTATACAATTCTAGTTCTAAGTTCTAGACAATTCGCGTCGGTCATACAATCAGATAACATAAGCGTCGGTGAAAACAGGCAACGGAAAGAAGCATCGATAACGTTCTAGAAACTTCCGATACAGGCGCGTCCTGCGCCGAGCGATAACGTTTAACATTTAGCCGATGGAAAGCGGCCACCGGTGAAAGATAAACATGTATACGTGTCAATATATATAACGAATCATCGTGCTCATATATATATAAAACGAATTATCGTGCTCACGTTATCGTCACATTAACTGCTACAAACTGCCGCAAGCTGCCCACTGCGGTGGCGAACCAGCGCTCAAATTGATGCGCTCGCGAGGCCATCGATAACGCCGCCCGAGCCGTCGCAGTCACAATGGTAAAGTTTATATATAGCACAAAATGCGAATTTACGCCTTTCCGGTAATACAGATAGCAAGAACTCCTTTAGATTTAGGCTATGCAGTGAAATAACCCGCCTAGCGTAGGCGCAAGACTGCAAAACGTTTCAGGTGAGAATGTTTGAAGCGTCATCTCTCGGAGGCGACATCAAGGGCCTCAAGCGGAGCCGTCATCTGAGCCCACTACCCCTATTCTAGAACACTATAGCCATGAAGGAAGGAATTTTTGTTCCTCCATGGTGGAAGCCATGGGCCCCGCTGTGCCTACTAATTAAAGTCGCGGGCCGAGAAACGGGGGGCACGCGAAGCTTGTCCTGTGATGCCGTAAACCAATCCCTTGTGAAATGTTGGGTTGTGGTTGGTCAAGGGTTGGGCATTTGGTAAGGAGGGCATTTGGTTTGTTGTCGTTCCGCTTCTGCTTCGGCCTGTCGAACTCCTTCATCCGTCCGGCGTTGGCGTTTCACTCACTGATCTGCACTAGTGGAGATCAGTGGTTTCACTTTCGCTTGTCGAACTCGGTCATCGGTCCGGCGTTTCCACACGCGGCGCTGAAGCGCCGCGTGTGGAAAAATGGTGCGAGGGCGCTGCGAGCGAACTGGATTGGGCCGGAGACGCGCTCTGTGGCATATTCAACGTACTTTCGCTGCGGGCACTGAGGCCAATTGCGCATAGTACGCTCTTAAAATAGCGCTTTACTTCAACTGCAAATTTATGCCTACACCATTTTACCAAACATATATATTTGAGGCATAGATTATACAAGGCGACATCTTCAATTTTGCTGTCGTTGTCAAGCGCATCGTCTGCTAGCGAGCGCGCGTTCGCTACACGGACGCTGGCGGGCGCCCAGTTTTTCTCGCAGTACCTCTGTGCAGTACATTTTTTTAATGTTTTAGCTGCTTCGGTGCGCCTATGACTCTTGACGGCCGGTGCCAAATGTAGTTTTAGCCAGGTGAACTGCTATTTTTACCACTGTCCTCTAAAGTAGGCTGGTATCTCCGCACCATGAAGGCTACGTAGGAAAATTTTATTATTGACATCGTGTCATTTTACGCGCGCTTCTTGTTGATGGATATTGATCAGGGGACAATGATCGAAGAAAAAAATATTAGAGTGAAATAAACCAGGTTTATTAACTGTGTGGCGCGAAGAATGATCAATGCATCTTTAGGTAATTAAATCAAAGGGTGCATAGACATATATATTCAGGATAGATATGTAAGGGAAAAAATAACAAATATTCTAAATGCAATAATTGAAAAGTGAGCACTCCCGATCGGAATAAGCGCACGTGTTTGCAGTAACAAACACACGTATTAGTGAATACTGCACATAAAACTCATTCGCAGAAATAATATTCATAGCAGGCAAGACCATCTAATATATATATAAGATGGTTTTGCCTGCTATGAATATTATGACATTTCCGTTGGAATGTAACGCATAACAGCACTATTGAAATCTCAAAGGTGAGTGAGTGCATGCAAGTGAGGACTGTTATTCCGAATAATTTTGCTGCCGGAGAGTCGTGGCTGTTGCGCAGAGGCGCAGTTCCTGAGAGAATTAACGGACGGGTGTTCCTGCTTAACAAGTTCCTAGCTCTCATGGAACTTTCAGAACCGCTTAAAGTCCATTTCAGCCCTAAATAGACTTTAAGCGGGTAGAAATAACCAAACGGAGGTTATCTGATTGGTGGATAAAATCAAGGCAGGGGTGAAATTTCGCCCACCACAAAGTACAAAATATGTTAATAGTCATGGCTAGGTGGCGTATGCCACCGCCCGATTTAAAGGGTTCAGCCTCATCCATCCATCCATCCATCCATCCATCCATCCATCCATCCATCCATCCATCCATCCATCCATCCATCCAACCATCCATCCATCCATCCATCCATCCTTAAACCCCTATATATAAAAAGTAGCGCCATTCTTTCGCCGCCTCCAGTCGCCCCAGCCTCCTCCGCTCCCCCATTGGCCAATCCGTGTCACGTGGAAGCACGCTTGCACTTTTGTATATATTTTTTCTTTCCTGCGCGCTCCGATCGCCATTCTCGGGCCTGTGCGACAAAAGTGCTGTACGCACAAATTGATGAAACGTGTTAGGGACAAGAACTTCGTTGTGATGGCATGCTGCTGCGCATTAGGTTGCCGCAGCCGACAAGGCGAGGGCAAAAGGCTTTTTTTTTTTTACCATCCGGCGAGCGCAAACGCTTGCTGCACACTTGGTATTTGCGCCGTCTCGCATCGTCGTGTTGCTACTTCCAAAACAGCATTATTAAGGTCAGTTACTGACTGACGAAGGAAAATCGCGCCTCAAAAACTGCTCCGCAGGGTGCGATCGAAGTTTTCCGCGGATTTCCTCTGGTACGTAGCGCGTTATCTGTCGTCTGCCACGACAGGCCAGACGTAGGCGCCGCCACTGTCGATATCGCGCCTCGATCGCGCGGGCCGTGCCGAGCGCGACAGCGGAACGGTGGAGGAGGGAAGTGGTTGGCGCTCAGCGAGCGCCGTCGAGAGCTCTGGATGATCCGTCGAGAGCCTCTAGATATTCCGAGGAGTTAGAGGGATCGCCGGAGTCGTCTGTGTACCGTGAGTGCGTGGTGACATTTGTGTTGTGCTGGTGGGTCTGTAACGACAGTCGACAGCTAGGCCTAGTCGCCGCTCAGCCCTCACCACCCCCACGGGCGCACGTTCGGATTACCGGCGAGAGGTGGCGCGGGCTGCGCGTCGTCTGCAAGTGACATGGCCCCCCCGAGCGACCAAGCGACCGGTTACACAGGACGGCAACGGCGAAGACCGCCCCGACATCAAGTGCGACACTTGCGGCACAAGGGTATTCTTAGATGACACTCCGTTTGCAGACGTTGCTGCAGCGGCGGACGGAGGGCCCTTTACTTGCAGGCTGTGCGACAAGCTAGCCGATCTCAATACTCGTCTGAGTATGCTTGCAAACAACCGCGACGCAGCGCTACATGACAAAGTGGAAGCCCTAGAGGTCAGGCTTGACGAGCTTGCGATGAAAATTCACCAGCTACATTGTCATCAGCTATACGTTGGCGGAACGATCAGCTGTGTTGACCAAAAGGTCCAGAGCCCCATGGATACCAGCCTGGTGACAGCTAAACGAGGGTTATCTCAAGTGAGTGCAGAACCCACTGATGCACAGCTAAAGGTTAGCACCACAGACGCATCCTCTACATGTGCTGACAGGCAGGATCGGCCTGAAATGCCGAGCGCCCTGCAACCTCCAGAAGTGTGTATGTTGGTCAGTGCGATGGGCGACACAGATCATGGAGACAACCACCTACACAGCGTACCGAGTTCGAACACAACCAGAGGTCGTGGCCGGCAACGGGCGAGAAATCGGCTGAGAAGCGAAGCTCCCTGCCGAGATTTAGCGCGAAGACGGTGGAGGAACCAAAAGCACCTCCAAACGGAGAGCAACCACCCAGTGGTACCCAGTTGAGTACGGGTTCCAAACCGCATAGCCTGGCACACCACGGGAGAAAGTACAGGAAGCCGCAGCCACGTGGCCCAAGGTTAACCACCTCTCAACAGAATATCAAGGGCAGCCAGTACATGGATCAGGCCTGACCCCGAAGCTGAAAGAGAACTGATCCTGGTGGGTGATGGCAATGTTGGCAGGATCGCTGATGCGGTGACGAAAGTTGCTAACTCTACCAAAGCAGTAGGCTTTTTGTATAGTAAAAAGGCTGATACAGAAAAGGCGATGAGATATGTGACCTCGTATGAGAAGGAAGCCAGACCTGTACAACGCCAATATATTGTACATGCTGGGCTGACGGATGCAATCCGGCGTGATCCTGACGCTGTCACCCGAGCCCTATAAGCGTCACTTGGGCGGAGCGTACGGCGAGGTTGGCCGTATGCTCGATCCCAGAGGTCACTACAAGGGGTGATGAGGTCCGTGCGGCCATTATCACTGGTAACGCGCAGCTAAAGAGATGGTGCCGGAAGAACAAACACATGCAGGTTCATTAGTTTGGCCAAAGGATGGAGCCCGGAGAAGCTGGATAGTGATGGGTTGCAGTATAGCCCTGAAGGTATCCGTTTCGCTATGAAAAAGATGAGCCCAATTATACAGGGTTTTTTAGGCGACCGACGCAAGAAAAGGCAGTTGGGGAGTTCTCAGACGCCGGCAAATCCAGCCCGACCTCAAACATGGTGCCCACAACAACAGCAGCATCACGGAAGGGTTGGTGCGGCGCATACCGACAGACACAGCAGGGAACAGATGCCTGGGCAGCCCCCACAGCGGCTCTTTCAGGCGTCCATGCCTATTCATACCGTCCCACACTGGGGAACGACATCGATTATCCCTTGGGGTCCGCAGCTAGCACTCCGCAACACGTACGGGCCAGCATGGGAAGGGATACGTCAACCCATGCTACTGGCGTACCGAATCCCACAGTAGTTCCGATGCACCGCCTCAGACACCGCTGCAAACGCAAGGCCTCCATCATCAACGTGGGAGTTCTTAATCTCCACGGGGCGAGGAAGGCAGCAAAGTGGGGGGAACTGTATACAGCACTGAAAAGTGAAAGCATTACTCTGAACGCTGTAGCGGAGACCCATCTTCGCAACTTGGAGGAACCTCCTATTGACTTGGAATGGCACTGGGCGGGTTGCAACCGTACTGATGAATGCCGCAAGGGAGGTGATGTAGGTTTGCTGTGGCGGAACAACACCACATGGGTGCCAATGACGGGCTCTTGCGACGAGCACTGTGGGTCTCCGGAAGCATCCTTGACATCCCAGTGCTTGTTGGAGTAGTGTACCTCGCGGTTGCGAGTGGGCAACATGACGGTAACGACAGGGTCATACACTGCATCATCCAGGATGCGAAAAGGTGGGCTACAGAGCGCGAAGTGCTGTTGATGGGGGACTTCAATGGACATATTCATCCCTCAGATGGGTACCAGGACCATAATGGGAAAATATTGCTCCGGTGTGCGGAGGAGCTCTCCCTGGAGATCGTCAACCTCCGTGCTGACTGCAAGGGCGAGTTCACCTGGTGCGCCCGCGGCAGCCGCTCCACCATAGACTACGCGCTGGTGTCGGCATAACTGGCCGCACGTATCACCCAGGTGCATATCGATGAAGCAGGACACTTCAGCCGAAGATGTTTTTGCAGATGGTTCTGTTACACAGACCTCTTCCGCGGCAGCTTACACGGTACCTGCAATGGGGATTACGCAGCGGTTCAAGATAGGGCACAAAACATCGTCTACAGCAGCTGAGTTGACCGGTATTCAAGAAGCAGTCCGCTGCATAGTACAACAAAACCTCGCTAACTGGACAGTGTTCTGCGACTCGAAACCGGCGCTGCAACTCATAAGCAATTATATGAATCCCAGAAGCGCATATAGCCCTCTAATCTACGACATCATGGCTCTGCTTACTGAGGCGTCTCAATCCGGACATACCATTGCACTGCAGTGGATTCCCAGCCACTGTGGAATAGCCGGAAATGAGCAGGTTGACGCGGAAGCAAAAATGGCGCACACTGACGGGAAGATTATAAAACTTCCCTTTTGCCGTTATGACATCAACGCCTTGCTACACAACTCCATTAAAACGTCTATGGAGCGACAATGGGACAACCCCGAACATCGACAAGAGCGCCTCTATAGACTTGACGCCGGTTTGCGATTCCGACTTCCACTTCGGATGCGGAGAGGCCAGGAAACACTAATCCATCGATTACGGCTTGGTGTGGCGTACACTCGCAAATACCTTCACAAGATTGGACGAGAACGGGACCATGATTGTAGCGTCTGTCACACTCCCGAGACAATAGAACACATACTTTGCGTGTGCCCTCAATATGCGACCGAGCGAAGGACACTAAAACGTAGTGTTGACTGTTTGGACTCCCACCCCTTTTCGGAAGCCAAGGTTTTAGGCGCATGGAGAAGCGTTGATCATGCCCAGCGCACCATAAGATCACTTTTGAACTTTATGTGTGAGACGGGCTTAGACGGTCGTCTCTATAGGACCTGTGCAGTGTGCAGTGCGCGAAATGTGTTTGTGCGATGACATTCTGTGGGGACAACACTACTCCTGCGTGTAGTGTGTGAAAAGTGCACAACCGCGTATTGGACAACGTGTGTAAATAGTAACTCATTGTACGATATCATAATCACCTGTCACCTACCTCTCTCTGTGTCTCCCACTTCCCCTTACCCCAGTGAGGAGTAGCAGGCTAGAGACACGCTCTCCAGGCCGACCTCTCCTCCCTTCTCTTCATTAAAATCTACTCTCTCTCTCTCACTTCAGCCTAGGGAGCGATCACAATCGCCTTCGACTGTCGTTCTCGGCATCCGCCCACCAGGCAAGCTGTGTGCGACCTCAGCGGAGGCCTGGCCTGCACTTGCCAAATCGATCTGTAGAACAGGTTGCCGAGGATTTTGAGCAGTGCTCCAAAAGGCGAGAGGCCCAGTCGTATGACGTATTTGTCCACGCTCTGCTCGCGGGGATGCACGTGCACATGGTGCGGAATAAGCGGGACACACAAAAACCATGCAACCCATGGAGGGACAAAGAGGTTGAAATGGCACGCAGAGCACGCCGACAAGCCAACCGGGAGCATCGTAGGACCGTCAAGGGCCTTGACGCCGAGGCTTGTGCGGCTGCCTGGGCACTATCATCATCATCATCAGCCTATATTTAAGTCCACTACAGGACGAAGGCCTCTCCCTGCGATCTCCAATTACCCCTGTCTTGCGCTAGCGTATTCCAACTTGCGCCTGCAAATTTCCTAACTTCATCATCCCATCTGGTTTTCTGCCGTCCTCGACTGCGCTTCCCTTCTCTTGGTATCCATTCTGTAACCCTAATGGTCCACCGGTTATCCATCCTACGCATTACATGGCCTGCCCAGCTCCATTTCTTCCGCTTAATGTCAACTAGAATATCGGCTATCCCCGTTTGTTCTCTGATCCACACCGCTCTATTCCTGTCTCTTAACGTTACTCCTAAGATTTTTCGAACCATCGCTCTTTGTGCGGTCCTTAACTTGTTCTCGAGCTTCTTTGTTAACCTCCAAGTTTCTGCCCCATATGTTAGCACCGGTAGAATGCAATGATTCTACACTTTTCTTTTCAACGACATTGGTAAGCTCCCAGTCAGGATTTGGTAATGCCTGCCGTATGCACTCCATCCCAATTTTATTCTTCTGCAAATTTCTTTCTCGTGATCAGGGTCCCCTGTGAGTAATTGACCTAGCTAAACGTACTCCTTTACAGACTCTAGAGACTGACTGGCGATCCTGAATTCTCTTTCCCTTGCCAGGCTATTGAACATTATCTTTGTCTTCTGCATATTCATCTTCAACCCAATTCTTACACTTTCTCGATTAAGGTCCTCAATAATTTGTTGTAATTCGTCTCCATTGTTGCTGAATAGGACAATGTCATCTGCAAACCGAAGGTTGCTTAGATATTCGCCGTTGATCCTCACTCCTAAGCCTTCCCAGTCTAAGAGCTTGAATACTTCTTCTAAGCATGCAGTGAATAGCATTGGAGAGATTGTGTCTCCTTGCCTCACCCCTTTCTTGATAGGTATCTTTCTACTTTTCTTGTGGAGAACCAAGGTAGCGCTGGAATCCTTGTAGATGTTTGCTAAGATATTCACGTATGCCTCCTGTACTCTTTGATTACGCAATGTCTCTATGACTGCTGGTATTTCTACTGAATCAAATGCCTTTTCATAATCTATGAAAGCCATATAGAGAGGTTGATTGAACTCCGCAGATTTCTCGATTACTTGATTGATGACATGGATATGATCCATTGTAGAATATCCCTTCCTGAAGCCAGCCTGTTCTCTTGGTTGGCTGAAGTAAAGTGTTGCCCTGATTCTATTGGAAATTATCTTGGTGAATATTTTATACAATACTGAAAGCAAGCTAATGGGTCTGTAATTCTTTAACGTCTCCCTTCTTATGGATAAGTATAATGTTGGCGTTCTTCCAGCTCTGTGGTACACTTGAAGTTGTGAGGCATTGCGTATAAAGGGCCACAAGCTTTTCAAGCATGATATCTCCTCCATCTTTGATTAAATCTACTGTTATTCCATCTTTTCCAGCAGCTTTTCCCCTGGTCATGTCTTTCAAGGCCCTTCTAACTTCATCACTAGTTATAGAAGGAGCCTCTGTATCAGGTTCATCACTATTTCGAATGAAAGTAGCTTGGCAGTTTTGTGCACTGTACAGGTCAGTATAGAATTCTTCCGCTGCTTTTACTATGTCACCGAAATTGCTGATGATATTACCATGCTTATCTTTCAGTGCAAACATCTTGCCTTGTCCTATGCCAAGCTTTCTTCTTACTGATTTATTGCTGCGTCCATATTTTACGGCTTCCTCAATCTTTCCCACGTTATAATTTCGAATATCCCTTACTTTCTTCTTGTTTATAAGTTTTGACAGTTCAGCGAATTCTATCTGATCTCTTGAGTTGGACACTTTCATGTTTTGTCGTTTCTTTATTAGGTCCTTTGTTTCTTGGGAGAGCTTACCTACTCGTTGCCGTGGTGCCTCGCCTTCCACCTCAATTGCTGCTTCTGAGACCAACCTAGTTACGGTTTCATTCATTACCTCTATGTTATCTTCTTCTTCCTGTTCTAAAGCTGCATATCTGTTTGTGAGCGCCAGCATGAATCGGTCTGCTTTTACTCTTACTGCGTCTAGGTTGCCTGTTTCCTCTTCACTAATTTCACTCTTTCTCTCTTCAAATTGAGAGAAATGCTAGACCTTACTAACTTATGGTCACTGCACTTTACCTTACCTAACACTTCTACATTCTGCACTATGCTTGGATCGGCAGAGAGTATGAAATCTATTTCATTCCTTGTTTCTCCATTAGGGCTTTTCCAGGTCCACTTCCTGTTGCTGCGCTTCCTGAAGAATATATATAGAACTATACCTGGAAGTAAAGCACAAGGTGCAGACGCTTGTGCAGAACAAGATTGCAGACCACAACCTTCGCCTGGTCCAATCTATACGAATGGAAGGGAAGTCCGCGGCAGGGAAGTTCTGGACTTACGTACGGTCCCTGGACAGAGCTCCCCCTCCGCCACCTCCACTTATAGACGCAACGACGAGACAGCCAGTCACCGAGCTCCAAGCATACCTCACACGCTACTTTTCCATGGTGGTCGGTCCCCCGAACATGAATGATGATAGCCGCCAGTGCGATGAGACAACGCCCCCCCCCCCCCCTGCCCATCCTCAGCTGAGGGCACTATGTGTCAGGGTGGACCTTGCTGGGCACTCTCGAGACTGACGGTGGGCCGGGCTCTGACACGGATAAGTGCTCGTACAGCTCCGGGTCCTGATGACATGCCAGCGCGCCTGATCAAGTGCATAGGCGCTAAATTGAGGGAGCAACTTGCCAAGTTGCTCACAGCTGTAATTGATGGTGAACCTTTGTCTGAAGACTGGCATAAGAGCAAGGTGACTCTGATTCTCAAACGGGGCGGAGATGCAAGTACCATCCAGGATTACTCACCCATTACCGTCACCAGTGTGTTTTACCGCCTGTTTGCTCGAGTAATCAAGGGATGGCTCAGCACCTGGGCTGTGGCAAAGGGGCTATTGACGGAGCTGCAAAACGGCTTTAGACAGGGCAGGCGACTAGACGACAATTTGTTTGTCCTTACGCAGTGTGCGGAGATCGCACGGGCGGAAAAGATGGCGCTGCTGTGCTGCTTTCTCGATGTGGAGAAAGCTTATGACAACATCCCACACTCGCCACTCCTCACTTGCCTGTCTGATCTTGGCATGCCGCCAAAGCTCTTGTATAGACGTTTTCACGAGGGCGCTCCCGATGGTCTGGCGTGGAGAGTATGTGTCAGTGTTGCCTGTTCGGTCTGGACTGTGAGCTTGCCTTGCGCTTGCATTGCGGAGTGGTAGCTTTCCTTCGATGTTTCCGTTTATTTTTGTCACGAATGACTTACGCTCGTAAATGATGGCGTATATACTCATCAAAAGGCTACAGGTCAGCACTGTGCAGTTTATGGGTGCGCAAACAACCAGCGGGAAATAACGATTTTAGGGACTAAGTGTGTCCACAACACAGCACTCCGTGAGACCACTGCCGCGATGTGGTATGTTCACGCTTCGCCTGTTTCCTGCATTACCTGGGGACTTGACATTTTAGTCTAATGTGAACCAATGCACACATCAGTAAAATAACGCATTTTGGTAAACGCTTTTCGGCACATTTCCCAACAGGTTGCGAGAATTGTCAGCTCTTCGATGCAATATTTTCTCGTATGTAGTGGCAGAGGCTACATTTATTATTCTTTCAAACACGACTTCATTCCAGGGCCTAATACGGGGGTCACACGGCGCACTTTTGATCGTGATCGAGCCCGATATGGGTCGAAATTCTTGGTCGCGATTGGATTCTTTGCTCAATCTGCGGAAGGGAGCCAATCGCGGTCGAACATTCCGATCCAGATCGGTCTCGATCGCTGTCAAAAGTGGCCGTGTGACACCGGTATAAGACAAATTGGAGCACTCTGCGAGAGAACTAGTCGGTAAATACACTTCGCAACGATCTGGAAAAATCGTGTCCTATGGAAGATGTATGCAGACCCTGTGTCCACCAAAACATTGTCTCTGCGTTCACACGCACCCTACGCGGCCCTGCCCATAAA
This sequence comes from Dermacentor silvarum, assembly GCF_013339745.2. Lineage (NCBI taxonomy): Eukaryota > Metazoa > Arthropoda > Arachnida > Ixodida > Ixodidae > Dermacentor > Dermacentor silvarum. Next base: position 188,362,547 of record NC_051157.2, read on the forward strand.
GGTAATTAACTTCAACAGTGTGGTGCTGCATCAAGCTCACCCATCTTTGAGCGTTGTCTATGTGCTTGGGCAGCAAGAGAATGCAAAAACGAACGTGTCAACCTCATCAGTGCGGCCTAGCGCCAGTGTTAGAGTTCGGGAACCGTAATGCGCTAACTGTGCGTGGCGTAGAGATGCGCTAAATGAGCCCGCGCAAGTAAGAACGTAAAAAAAACGGTATTCGCATGGGTACGCGGACAATAGCATCATGCTTGCAAGAATAACAGTAATGAAAAAAAATTCGCACAGTCGATCAAGTGAAATACTTACGTGCGTGCAGAGACTGCTTCGCTGACCACTAAGCGCTTTTCACTCACGGTCAGTAGTGGTTTACAGTCATATGCATATGTATTTATTCGACAATTGTTAAGACTCACTACTTTATTATGAACATAGCACAGTGAGACGGTGTAAGGGAAACAAGAGAAAGAGCAGAGATGACCCTAACGCTGCAATATTATTGGCTGATTTCGCTTCAGAGATAGCGCACACGAACAATTCTTGCCATACGCGATATCTTCAATACAAACTTCGCGCACGATCTACGTTAAGGTTCACCGTGAGCGAAGCTTGTTCCAAATTCAGACATTCGAAAGAAAAGCCATCCCAGGTAAACAAACGTAAAATATGTGTAAACAAATATATCTTTATAACAAGTCCTGTTATAATCCCTATTGGGATTGACAGTATGTATAAATAAATAAATACTAAAAATAAAAATCTAGCACCTGGGCTGCATCAGTCGCGCTGGCATCTGTGATCACTGCCGCGCGTCGGTTCGCTGCAGGTACCGCGCTGCTCGATCGCCACGCTTTATGCTTTGACATTTGGTTATAAGCACCCTGCACCGCACCAGATCCAATAAATTTTGCATGATTGAGCTGTTCAGTTGCGTCGGAAGCGTATGGAGTAACCACCGCATATCTACCAACCACTGATACGCGTCGTCGGGCCGCCGGCGCCTGGTTCTATAAGCATTGCCCGACAGCTACGTACGCGCCTGCTTTCGCTAAATGAGGCAACCCTCAATCGCGAAACGTAATGGTGATCAGATTCAATCGACGATACGGTCACATGTGCCCAGCAATAACAATGAAATATACCGCTGATTAGCACGCCAGGTCTCGACGAAGCAGACGCGGCTGCCTCCGCTACCGACGAAGAAACACCACATCCACTGGCTGGGCTTGCTGTTGCCATGGCACACTACACTGAGCGCTCACGCGAGCACGTGAAACATGTAACAAGTCAAGCGGCACAAGACAAGCGAAGCGGAAGAAAACAATCGTAATAATGCGCGGCGAAGATCACACAACCGAAGTGTGGCCGGCCTGCTCTCGCAAGGCGCACAGTCCAAAATGGCGGCGACGCTAGACGTCGCTCGTGTCGGCCAATGGCGCTGCTCAAACGTCGGTTTGTGAAAAGGTCTATAGACATCAGACTCTGGAGTTTTGCAAGACGCGTAGCGCCACCTGCCGGTGCGAAGAGGTAATAATTGAGTAGTGCAAAGTCCGACTCCCTTGCTAAGTTGCCTAAGGAGCTACGAGTGCGAAACAACGATTTAACTTAATTTTCGTTCATATTGCGAATGTTCTCCGCTAGTCGGACGCGCCGCCGAACTATAGTGAACTAGATAGCCGAACTGCCATAAAGTTCTTGTTGACGATGGCGATCAGCACGACGGCAACCGCGACAGCTCCGCGCACTACGAAGAAACGCCGCAATCGACGTTACTGCTGCGTTGTAAATTGCCATGAACGTGAAGGACTGAATAACAACGTTCAGTTTTACCGATTTCCATCCCGGTCGTATGAAGGAGAAAGGCGAGAGCGCTGGATACGGGCCGTTCGCGTGTTGGGTAAGCGAATTACTCGCATTCTCCACAACACAGCCGTTCGCATGAGAAAGTGTGATAATGTTGGTCTACTGTAATTGTGTTGCGTAGCCCTGACGAGGGACTATGGCAACCAAGCGAAAACTGAAGAATCTGCAGCCGCCCCTTCGTTGGCAACAGAATAAACAAAGTTGTGAACCATCCTGCGTATGTGCCATCGATATTTCTACCTGTTTACACACGTCCGCATCCGCTTGACTCAGCAAGTGGAACGGAAAGATTTGGCAGGTCAGTTTAACCAAACATTTTGGTTCCTTTATGAATTCAGAATCGTGTTCTAGGGCACTGTGGTATCACGAGCTCATTTCTAATTTCGGCTTTTCCGATACAACAAGCACGTTTCGCAATGCACTGAGCCCTCTTGACTGCGTTTTTTTTAAAATCTGAGCAATAACGTTGCTGTGGGAGCACTGGATGAGTAATTGCGAAGTAACGCACGTGTGTAGAAAAAAAATGTCGCGTTTATTTACATTCATTTGTGCGCGTGTGTTGTTTTAAGCGTCTGCTAAAAATTCAAGGGTACTGAGCGGTGCTGTAGCTCCCGCGAGACAGGAATATGCTTCGCGGAGGGACTGTAGGAAGCTTACTTTCGTTATGTTCGTAGGCTGTTTGCTGCCCGAAAAAGGCTTTGGAAGAATTTATTCTCTGTAAATAATTACGACATTAAACATTACGATAAAATGCTTAACCCTCTGAGGGTCGATTTTTATTTTTGCCAAGTGCGACCCCCCAGGGTCGACTTCTTTAATTGCTGATTTAAATTCTTCGAAAGAACCAATTTCGAAAAAAATGGTCGTATAGAGTTATCGTAAAGTGATGAGAAAATAATTTGTGTTGTAAAATACGCAATGTTTATTCATGAATAAGAAGATAAGCGCACTGAAAAATGGTGTGCACGTCCGAAAACCGAAACAAGTGAGAAGCCTTCGTCTTATCGCCAACAAGGTGCGATAGAGCTTTCGTGGTCTCCAAAAAAGGAAACCCCAAAACGGTAGCATCGTTTGTGTATATACGCGCCTGCCCGGCAAAATGTAATCGCGCCGCCATGAGCGATAAACAATCGAATAACAAGCGGTCACCCTTTGAGATATTTGAAACCAGATAGCCATCAGTTTAGCGCGTGCAACAACTAGCGAATGCTAACACGTGTTCAAACGAATAAATCCCAAAATATCGTTCGTGACAACCTTTAGGTTTGGTTTGCCTTCGGTTGTACCCCGCGAAAGCGGGCACGCACGTATCTCCATTTGCAGTAAATACAAACGGAAGACAACCGTGAAGAAAACATTCGAAGATGCGCGATAACACGCTCGAACGCCCAGGAAGCGAGAGCTGAAGCGAGAACGCAACTGAAAAGGCGAAGGTCGCCAGGGCCATTCGCCCCTGATAAAGCGAGCTTTGTACCACTGACCGTAAGCTACATAGTTAACTGACTTAATCATATATGTACTTCATCGCTTTGACATTATAAACGTACCCAAATTTAACACATTTAGGCGCTAGAGAACGGACATCGGAGTGCTTGCCTCGAACTCGACGTTGTAGGATGCTCGCTGTACTTGCGAGTTGGAGCGCGCCGAAATAACACCTGAAACTTCTTTTACATTGTACACGTACTTCGCTCTCCTCCCTTTCCGAAGCGTGCATGGAAGAAAGAAGCTTTCCAGGTCCTTGATTTTTAGGAAACCGTGCCTCAACAAAACCGAAAGACGGGGTTCCATTGTGGCCTATGCAGCTTCGCTTGCGGACAGCTCTCTTTGCACTACTCAGTTTGCGCCAAGGCTGCGATGGGGGCGCTGTTGGCGGGTATTTCCGCAGCGCCGCCTGGGCAGAGTCTGAAGTCTATACATTACAAAGGTTGTACAGACATAATGTAGTGACTGTACAACTAGGCTCCGCTGCCTCGAACGAAATTGCTGTCACTAAGGGCCTGAGGCAAGGCTGTCCCCTCACGCCCTTGCTTTACATTCTGTACACATCAAGAATGGAGCGGGCACTGCTAAACTCGGGCCTCGGGTTCCGTCTGAGGTTTAGTACAAGTAGTGCCACTGAGATGCACCGCCTCCCTGGCCTGGCATTCGTTGATGACCTGGTGATCATGGCAGAGAACAGAGAGGATCTACAGGCCCTCTTCGACATTTGCCAGGTGGAAATCTCGCGCATCGGGCTATGCTTCAGTACAAGGAAGTCGGCGGTCGTTTGTCTGGCTGGAGGGCGTACTGATCCAGCTGTCCTGACTCTCGGGGGCGAGCCGGTGGCTACATGTAATGAGTACAGGTACCTCGGGGTCACTCTCTGTGCCGATGCAGATAAATACAGCTTCCACGAGACCGCACTGCGGCAGGCGGCTCTTCAGGCGCAACGTATCCTGCGCCGGCGGTGCTTGTGGGGCTGTAACCGTTTCCTGATGATCCGCGATCTATGGAAACTGATTCAGGTACCCGGCCTCACCTTTGCAAATGCAGTTACCTGCCTCTCACCAGCAACACGAGAGTGGCTGGAGCGTCAGCAGCGGGAGGCTGGGCGCACTGCTCTTGGATGCCATGGCCACGTAGCCAATGAGGCCATGCATGGAGATGTGGGATGGCCAAGCTTCGAGGACCGGGAAGCTGCGAGCAAGATCGCCTACCGTGGCCGTCTACTCTTCCTACCACGCACGCAATAGGCTCGCCGAGTTTTCGAGTATCTCTCGGCGACATGCCTGCGAACTGACTGGACACGCCGAGTGTACCATATCGAAAAGAAGTACGGCTTCTTTGGTGAAAAAATCGAGGCCGACACTGCAACCAAGTGGTCGGTCGAGGTCCGCCGACGCGTAAAGGAAGCGGAAACCACCATCTGGAGCAAGGAAATGGAGTCGAGGGATCAGTGCGGAGTGCTTCTATGACAACAGCATTGGAAGCAGCCTCCTGTTCGAGGCGAGGGCACGGGCACTGCGCACTCTCGTATACCGCAGCCGCTTCCAAGACACGTACCGGTATGTGCACCAAGTGCAGGCTCTGCGGGGCGGAGGCCGAGACGCAAGAGCATCTCATCCTTCGATGCGCTGGCCTGCAGACTGCTCCGGCAGAGGACACAGATCTCCCTCGGGCACTCGGTTTTCACTTGCTCGAGGCAGAAGATGGAAACCACATCGCGAATGGACGCAACGTCGGCCGGACCTGCGCTGTAGTGGCCACCAAAAAGCGACTGACTGAGTGGTGGAGCAGTGTCCGTCGGATGTGACTCTAGTTTGCATAGTGGCCTACGAAGTGCCCATTTCCTTTCTCTCTTTCTTTCCTTTTCTTTCGCTTTTTCTCCCTTATTTATTTATTTATCTATTTATTTGTTTAAACCCTCCAGGCCAGGACATTGCGTGTGTCCACCTGTTACAAAGGGGCTGGCCGCTACTGCATCATCATCATCATCTGCTGACGGCGTCGCGGCCGTGGAGATGCTTGGAGAGATTCGCATTTGACATCGTGCACGTGGTGAAGATGGGTTGATTGTTGGCCCAAAGTGGACTGACAGCTGCAAGAAACTGCACGAGAATCAAGGCACGTGGTGATATATTCTTAAGCCGGCTTTACACAGCGAGGGTGTTTCTCTGTAGCATAATACGATCGAGACGCATAGACAGGGCTTTTACGCGACTTTGTGTGGCGCATTGCATGCGCCTTGAGACAAGTATTCTAGCGAGTGAGTTGCCGCTGTGCCTAAGCGCTTCCCCTGACCACGCTTGTCATTCTTTTCTTGCGCTCGCTTTCACTTCAAAAAGAAACGTATTTCATCATCGTGGTCACTGTATGGCTACGTTCTCGGGTCGAGCGCTGTGTTCACAGAAGTTTTCAAGGGCTCCATACTTCCTGGTCACAGGAAGTATGGAGAAGCAGCCTGCTTTTGCATCTAGGCTTTCTTTGATAATTTCACCACAAATTTATATAATTTTGTTTTGTGCATCTGGGCTTAAATACGAGGCATTACTGGGGCAACTTTCCAAATGGTTCTTCAGATATGTATCTCCACAATCAGCTCGCATGCGAAGAAGCGCTCTGAAAATACCTGTGTTTTCGGCGGGGGCTATGAATCCATAGGGCCAGTGTCCCCGTGGCCACGGAGAGCCAGACCTTGTCGCCCGCAAAAAAAAATCATCAATAATAGGCCGTTTACTTTCTTCTGTTTTCTCATATTTTACTTTGCCTGCCCTGGCCCAGCTGATCGATCACATTGGGCACGCTTCCTGAAAATGTTTGGAGAAAATTATCAGCTGCTAGCTGACAGTCACGGTGATATTGAGTATTTTCGTGTGTGTGGAAGATTGCGAGCGTTTGCTTCCATTTCTGAAACGACTTGGACACGTATACGAGGGATCCAGTGCGCGCATGTTGGCCCAAGTTTATAAGAACATTAACCCCATAAAGTTCCAGAATTGAAAATATTTAAAGCACGCCTTTGGAAATGTCAGTGCACTTTTTGCGTCAAAAGGTTATGAGAACTTTATACCCATAAAGTTGCTAATCGAAATCCATGCTCTCCGTAGATTCCGCAGCCGCTGCAAGATGTCGCAACGCGCCCGCTCGCTATCGAAAAGCCCTTGAAAGTTTGTGCTTGGATGGGGCTCTTTGCGTTATGTGACTCCAGGTGCAAGGGCGTTGCCACGAAATTCAGCCCGAGTTCGCAATGTTCGTGCCGAAATGTCTTTTCGAGCGTGAAACAGACATGATACACAAAATCCAGAATATTTCCCGGCGTCGGTGGTCGATTTGGTCGGCGGTGCATGCCAGCACGAAAAAATGTCGGGGGAGGGGGCTGAAGCCCCATCAGCCCCCCCCCCCCCCTTGGCTACGCCCCCTGGATTGGGGCAAAACTCCAACAATAGGCAGTGGGAGGCCTGGGAGACCGCAGAGGCCTCACAGGGTAGCGCAAGTGCCGATCACCGCGCACGCTTCCCCGAAGCCACATGAACGAGTTAGGAAACTGTGCAAGCGTAAGGACCGATCAACGGCGTCTATAAATGAGGTCAAAGCGCTGAATGCACTAGCTAGTGCTAACAAGATAGGGTATCCTGAAAGCAGACAGCGTTAAATTATGCGAAGGACACAGAGAAGCAGCAGCTATCTCTCAGGAGCAAAGCGCTGAGTCATCGTCTTCCCAGCTTGGCCAGTGTACGCAAGACCAAGTGATGTCAGTGGTATGACTATGGCTGAGAGGAAAGCTGTCTTTTCTCGTGAAGCTGCGATGCTTTACACGTCAGGATGGATGGATGTATGGAATAAACTTTATTGAAGTCCTGCAGATCGTGACTCATCACGAAGCGGGCCGTTCCCACGTAGAGACCAACAGGCCAAGCCTCTCGGACGCATCGCGGGCCTGCTGGACAGCCCAGAGTTGGTCAACCAGAAGCGGGCTGCGGAAGGCCGCATCCCACCTGGCTTCGTCATTCGTGTTGATAGCGCATGATCGGGCAGGTGAACACAAATAACCAAGCTGGCACAAGCCGTGACAACATCGCGCCATCAAAGAACGTTCTTTCACGGGGAGTGATGATAGACGTGCAGCCGTATTGTAGACCTGCTTCATCCATAATACCCTCAGGTGCGAAGATATCGCCCACAGGTTCCTACATACTTAGCTGAGCATGTGAGCGCTCCGAGCTGGATGCATTCCCGTGACGGAGGCGGTTGGCAACTTGTACGTTTGGCTAGCAGGGAAGATTATCTACGCCACTTGTCGATGATGGGAGTTTCAGCGCCGTTCATCATTAACAGTATAAACACAGCGAATAATACAAAGGCACAAAAATTACAAAGAACAAGGACAACAGTATAGCAATGCAGATTAGTTGCACAACATTTAAGAGTGAATAAATGAAACAAGCTCTTTCTCAAACGCCCCTAAAGATAAGAATTACTTAGTACTTGATAGTATGGTATTCCAAAACTGAACAGCCGCAGAAGTAGCAGTGTTTGCCATAGTTAGTGTGTGCATGTGGTAGTAAAACTTGTTCGAGGCGAACCTAGTCACGTTGGAGTTGAACACATGTGATTTTTGCAACCCATCAGCTGCTATGGTGCCGTTCAGAGACTTGAAAACAAGAATTCCGAATTTATATTTCAACAAAATGCACACTGATAGTACACCATGCTGTTGAAGTAACAAAGTTGCGCCGGTGAACGGTGGGCTGAACGTTAGCATTCGAATGGCTTGGCTTTGAAGGCGTTGGAGTGGAAGTATGTGAGATGGATAGGCATTTGCCCATGACGTGCATGATACAGCCCGTAATATGACTGTGGATAAAGGCATAGTACATCTTAAATAACGTAGGTAAATTTAAGAATTCTCATGCTTTAATTAATATTCTTATACCGTGGGCTATTTTCTGGAAAGTGCAGTCTGTGAAATAATTATATGATGTTGCATATATATTCTTGCCTTTGTTGTTGAAAAGCTGGTGTGCTATTTTGGTCCAAAACTAGAACTGCAGTTGGTTGCGTCAACATTAGATAAGGTACGTAACCTATTGAAAATCGCGAAAAAGCTGCGAGCTTTTTTTGGTGCTTGCAGGTAGAGAGCGCGACGCTGCTCGAAGACCGCGCGCTACGACATTCGTATTCATTTTTAGTGCCAGTGTATACGTACCTTGATATAAAATGCTACCACGCGAGCAGCCACTCAATAAAGTTACTTACCGGTCTGCGTACGAAGACGTCCTAGACGCGGACTGGATGTAGCCTTCCGCTGCAAGCTTGTGACTGCGTTCGTCATTACGCTTCCCTAACTTGAAGCACTGTAGGCTTCTATTAACAGCGGAGCTGTTTAAGCCGCCCGTAATGTGTGCCGCCTGCAACTGCGTTGCCTAGCAACCACCTCGAGGAGCGTTGCGCGCTATGCTCGGGAGAAAGAGAAAATGAGAGCGAAAGAGAGTGCGCCACTTCGCGGAGCGACACGCGCTATGCTCGTGAAAGAGAAAGATAAAATGAAAGCGAGAGAGAGAGAGAGCGCGCGTCGGGCGCTATGCTCGGGAGAGAGAAATAGAAAATGAGAGAGAGAAACAAATTGTAGCAGCACCAACGAGGCAACGCGCAGAGGTGCTGCCGACGCCATCCGCGCTTCGCCGTTTCTCCGCATTAGCGCCGAACGCACGCGGTGTCCGTGACTGTAGCAGGCGCCTCTGGCGGCGGCTCGGCCGAGCTCCCACCAGCTGCGCGCTACTGCGCATGCGCCGTGACGTCATCCCGGAGTGTCGTCTGCTGCGCGCGGTATGTGCACTATGCATAGCTTTCGCCCCACATCCCCTACGTGTGCTCGAACTGCAAGTGCTTCGCGAGGCGTTCCCTGATGCCACGGACCACGAGGAAATGCTTATACACTTCGTATAACTTAGCATCACTTCGTATTGTCAGGACCAGCTAGGAACCGATCAGCTCCGCTGTCTCTTTAGCCTTGCGCCACCATATAGTGCAAGCTACCCCTACATCCTGTCAGATAACAAACTGGCTTTTTAGGTAACGTGTGTGATTGCGAAAGCATGCGATGTAGGGAAGACATAGACGTTTGGTTGCGGTTTGCGAATTGAGTTTTATTGCAGGCAGTCAGTCTTGTTTTTCGAAGTTTAAGCACCAGACACTCACACACAAACACGCGCGTATGACACCACCTGGAACGCTGTACGACGAACGGTTGCGCCACAATTTTGGTACTAATGTCACCACATGAAGGTCGGCCAGTGGCGGGTACATATAAACGAACGACATGCATAGGATTGTCTAAAGTGGCGGTGCTTCGCTTGCCGTGTGCGTCCTACGGCCGCTTGATGACGCCACCTTTTTTGCTGGCCACCGCTGGGATTTTCTGTACGTGGCGGTGCTTCGCTTGCCGTGTGCGTCTACGGCCGCTTGATGACGCCACCCTTTTTGCTGGCCATCGCTGGGATTTTCTGTACCATCTCTGAGGAAACACACACACGCCGTCGGAGTTTCTCGTAATGGGACTAGCTCTATTGTCGTATTAAAAAAACAGGAGTACGCTTAAGCTTCGCCTTTAAGAGTAAAACGCGATAGTGTTGTCGGGCCCCGTTCGCATCGCATTTTTCATTGAGTAGGCTTCACTGCAAAACAGAACGTGGGAAAGCCAGCTTAAAAAACCAAACTTACACCGATCCCTTTAAAGTCGGCTTCACCTTTAAACAGAAATGCATTGCTGGGAACACGTTTTTCCAGGGGCAATATAAGTCGTGTTATATCAAATGTGAAGGTCTTAGGACCTTCTTTATTATTTTATTCATTGGTTGCTATTCCCCCGATGCGCACGCGTGTCCAAAACGCATTAGGCAGGCCAAGTCCCAATTTGACCTGCCGAGGATGCGAGCGCCATCTGGATAAGATTTTCGCAAGTAGCCTACCCGAGCGCGCCGCTGTTGGTATGGTAGAAATGCTGGCAAGAGAGGTTTGTGTTTGAGTTTCCTCGTAACATAATTATGTATTCTCGTGTATTCAAATAACAGTCCGACGCCACCTTGTCTGTAGGTTGGGGTTAAGTTGTACTTTACCATTTTTCTAACGGATTTCACTGTGAGAAATTCAATTTTTGTGCACTAACACGTTACACCACGCGGAGGGCCTGAGCGGTCGGGCGGTTCGGAATGATTTGCTTCTGCACTAACACCTTGCGCCACGCGGAGGGTCTGCGCGCTCAGGGTGGTTCGCGATGATTTTCTCCGCCACGGACGCCGATATCCACGCCGACACCGAAGCCAGATTTTCTGCGACAAGGGGCACTTCCCGCTGTCGCGTGAAAACTGTTCGCTATACCCTCCTTTCTACGTTTTAATCCGCAAGTACACTAACCTAAACGAGCAGAGCCGCCGCTGTCGATCAGTGGTTATGGTGCTCGTCGGCTGACTCGAAATTTCAACGCGGGTTCGATCCCAGCCGCGGCGGTCACATTTCGATGGAGGCGAAATGCTAGAGGTCCGTGTAGTATTGTGCAGTGTCAGTGCGAGCCCTGGACTACGGCGAGCGTCATTGCCTGGCTCGCTTTAGGACGTTAAACTCCATAAACTAAACTGTCACGTTAAAGCTACGGAAGGGCGGAAGAAGATGGAGAACGAAGTGCGCTTGTCTTTGGAGCGGCTCGGTGTCAGCGCGGCAACCCTTTGCCCCTTTTCATCGATTCATCTTTAAATAATCGCACCCCATCGTAACAGTTTTGGTGGAGGTGCTGGGTAAAACAACGGCGCCCCCGAAGAACGGCAACGAACCGACCGCTGAGGCGCAATCCGTGGAGCTTCGACGAAGTCGCCGAATTGCCGGTCTGCCACCAGAGATGGCTTCTGAGGGCGACAATCGGCCACCTTCTACCAGCGTTCCATGGCAGCCCTACATCGAGCCACGCACCTTCGCTGGAAAAGACGGAGAAGACGTGGACGGGTGGCTTACCAACGAGCAAGTCGGTTTAACGGCTGGAATGCCGCCGCCCAGCTTAACAACGTCGCCTTCGTTCTCAAGGGAACAGCGTCTGTGTGGCTTGAAAACCACGAAGAAAGCTTGACAACTTGGGAGAAGTTCGTAGACGAAATCAAGAAGTGTTTCGTGCAAAGAAAACGCTAATGCAGCGAGCTCAAGTCCCCGGCGAAACTTGCATTACGTACATCGAGGAAGTGCTCAAGTTGTGCAAGGCGCTGGACCCTCAGATGTCAGAAGAGGACAAAGTTGGTCATCTGTTGAAAGGGATCGCTGGGGACCTGTACCAGTTCCTCATAGGAAAAGACCGCCTGGAATCCGTAAGGGACGTCGTTCTGCACTGCCGCACATTTGAAGCGCTCAAAGCTCGGCGTATCACACCAAAGTTCGGCCGCCTGGCCAACGTGACTAACGTCGCCAGTGTTGACGTGGTCCCAGCCCCATCCGACCTCGCCTCAATGATTCGGCAAGTGGTGCGCGAAGAGCTTGACCGACGCCAGGCGGTTTCTCTCTCGACTCCTCGGGTTCGAGAGCCTTTATCTTCTGGCGACTTCGGTGAGACGTCCATTACCGCCGCCTCCGTAGATGCCTACAACTGCGCGCCTCGTCCAGGAGTGTCAAACCATACTACGAGCGCGAATCCCAGTTACCAGTTCCACAACTGTTACTCACGCAGACCGCCTGCAGTTCCTCAAGAGTGGGACGGCCGTGCCAATTATCCTCCTACTGACAATTTCAGTGCGTCCCGTGAAAGCCCCATCTGCTTCCAATGCGGCATTCGCGTGGTCACGTCGCCCGATTTTGTCCTCAACGCCGTCGCACGTCACCATCGTCCTATGAGCGACCGCGTACTTTTTTATCGACGGGGCAACCGGCAAGGTGACGAGACACGTTGGTCCTCTGATAGCAGGACGCTCTACCAGGCGAATTACCGTAGCGACTCCCGAGCTGGGCGACCGTCGCCCAGCATTTTCCGGAAGTGCGTGCGAACTTTTCATCTGAATACTCATGATGATGATAATTTATTCTCGTGCGTCTCGGACTTCCGCCCGTCACTGCGCGTTGCATAGCGCAGCTTCCAACACCGACACCGCGTTCCAGACCCGCTCCGTGAATGCGTCTGTCTCTCTCTCTATCGCGCTCATAGTGCGCCAAACCTCTTCATCTCACAGAGCACGAGCGTACGAACGCGCCAGCTGTGGACGAAGACGACGCTCGAACGCAATCATATGGTTCGCATAAATGCATGCTCTGCAAACGTGTCTGTATAGCCTAGTGTTTACGACGCTCGCCTTGGGACCGGGGGGTACGCGGGCTCGAATCCCGTCTTGGCAAGAAAGCTTACGTTCTTTTCTTTCTTGGTAGTTTCTTGATACGCACCACACATTACGGCCGGCTTAAACAGCTTCGCTGTTAAAACTAAAGTCCCTTGATTTTCTGCGAGGGACTTTAGTTAAAACTACACAGTGCAACGAACCATCCGCCTAAATGGCGATCGTTTAGTAGCGCGTGCTCCCGCCATGTGCGCTCTTCACAGCGTCGATTCGCTCAGGTAGCGAATTGTAGAGCGCGCTCATGACCTCGCTTCCCGCCCACAGGAGCTCTCATTCTTGTTGTATGGCAATCCAGAGCTGGTCCGCCGTGGTGCAACTCGAGCCCAAGCGCCTCGAAAGCCTGAACTTCACTGTTCCTCAACATCTTCAATTATGTCTAGATCGGGGCTGCGGCTCGGCCCCTGAAGCTGCATGACCGCTTCGTCATCTAGGAAGTCCTGCGTAGCTCGTGCAGTGTTGATGGAGGCGCGGTCGAGCTTAAATCAGAATTCCTCCGGGAAGGGCCCATCCAGCACATAAGGCATATGAGCACGTGCTCCCATGTGTTCACATAGGCGTCAGCTGTCATACGGCTTGGAATTATGTGGACGGGCCCCAGGCCCTGGTAGCTGACCGCATGTCACACGTTCACGGCTGTGCGTCCGTTTGTGCGCACGCCCCAGATGTACCGCTCGTCGTAACCACCCCCCCCCCCAAAAAAAAAAAAATCACATCATCTCACCCTACGGGCAACCTCGCGGGGGGTGCGCATCGAGTTTCCGTTTCGCTTCACTTGGCAACACAACCCAATGAAAGTTAGAGTGAGAGTATGTATTGAGAAGAGAGGAGACGTTTGTACGGGGTTGTTGCGTCGTCCCGACCTTGCTCAGGTTGTTGTCGAACCAAAGCCGGTCGCACACGTTGCAGCTGTGGCCGAAGCTCCGATCGAGGACGAGTCGCACTTGAACCACCCGTCAGCACCGTCCAAGCCCGGGCGTTGTAATGACCTCGAACGTGTTGCTGCTCTGGCCGCAGACTCGCGTTGCCTCGTCGCTTCGGGATCGGGAGCTGCCGCTCGACGCTGCCGTTGCGCTTCGACTTTCCGATCCCGGAGTTCGGGGTCGGCTTGATAACGCTGACGTTCCACTTCGGCGTGCCGAGCCCGTGTTGCTTCCGTAGAAGTTTCCTGCCGACGTTGACATTTACGTTCGGCTTCCCTGGCCCGAAGTTCGGGGTCCGCTTGCCGACGCTGACGTTCGGCTTCCCGAGCCTTCCTCTGCTCCGCGGCGGTGGCGCTGCAGCTGCAACTAGCGCCGACGTTGTTCATGGCGTTTCGGAAATCGTTGCACAGAGAGAGAATGACAGAAGCACAGCGAACGCGCGCTTTATACTGCGCCGCGACACTTGCGCCACCTACCGGCGTACCCTTAGAGAGAGAGAGAGATAGAGTTATATGCAACGATTTGCTGCGCCGCACCTGTGGCGGAGAGGGAGAGAAGGGAGGAGAGCGCACACCTGCGTAGGAGAGGAAAATGACGGAGAGCTGCGCATGCGCAGTATGAGTGCGGATGCCGCAGAATGGACACTGCCCCGAGCATCAGATGCTCTCGCATCTAAAAGCGACGTGTCGTCCGTACCGTATGGGTATAAATAATCGGGGCAGCGTGCACTAGTGGCGCAAGGCTAAAGACACAGCGGAGCTGATCGGCTCCTAGCCGGTCCTTGGCTATACGAAATGTTGCTAAGTTATACGAAGTGTACGCGTATAAGCATTTCCTCGTGGACCGTGGCATCGGGGAACGCCTCGTGAAGCACTTGCAGTCCGAGCACACGTATGGTAAGTGGGGCGAAAGCTATGCGTAGTGTACGGGCGGCGTGCCGCAGACGACACGCCGGGATGGCTTGACAGCGCATGCGCAGTAGCACGCAGCTGGTGGAAGCTCGGCCGAGCCGCCGCCAGGGGCGCCTACTGCAGTCACGGACACCGGGAGCGTTCGGCTCTAATGCGGGGAAACGGAGAAGCGCGGATGGCGTCGGCAGCCCCTCTGCGCGTTGCCTTGTTGGTGCTGGTCACGGTGGAAGAATATTTAGGTGTTGACACTGCGCGCGAGCGAGCGTCCAGATTATGTTCGGCCGCGCGCGGGCGCACCGAGTAGCTCTGCTGCGAGCAGATGGCGTCGCGGCCAGCGGTCCCAGCTTAGCGGCACCGGCGGCTTGGCATTCCTCTGCCTCCGCTGAATTTTCGTTCATAGTGGCGCCAGTAATACTCAAAGCGCGAAGGAAATTCGTTATTTCAGATTAAGGTGATAAGTGTACCAGGCTGAATGCTTTGCTAACATGAACGTATATTGTGCAGGGCGTGAATGACGTGAACACGGATCGATCGGGCCGCACTCAACGTCCACTCACATTCCGCTCGCGCGCACATTTTGTTGCGGCCGATCTAGTCATGCATACAAGCATAAAAAAATGAAAGCTTAAGCCCGCGTGCTACCCCTCGATCAGAAGAAAATAGTGACTGCATCGGAAAATTCAAACTCAGGAAACCGTTCAAGCATCGTCACGCGAATTCAGTGTGGGCGCGATATAATTTAAGAAATGAAACGGCGCAAGCTTGCGATATGCAACGCACTAGAGCAAAGTGGGTGTTCATGGCTAGAACCTATGATGAGAAAGCACATAGCTGTGTAAAGAAATCTTTCAAAATATAATTGATCAGGCGGGACGAAGGCAGGCGTTTTATCTTGGATTACAATATCACTAATACAGTTTACTTGTGAAAACCTTTTTTATTTCAATTCCACTTAACATAGACTGTGTATATTATTCATTTGGCTTTCGTCGTTTGGGGAGCGAGTGACTCTTGCAGGATCTAAGAGGTGACTTTTTTTTAATTGCATATGAGAATGTGCCAATGTAAGCGTATTTGACAATGCATGCTACAGCCTATCCACAAATACACTTACACCCACCACACAATAATCTCATAGACTTTTTATTTTGTAAAGACAGAATAATTAAAAAATTGTGCATGAAGCAGCTCGATAATTTTAATAGAGCATAGGAAGCTTACCAGAAGCTTACGCTCTCATGCACTCCCACAATGCAAAAATGTTGAATAAAAACATGCAAGCGTGTAATATACACCGCACGCGCATTGGAAAAAACATTCAATATCCAGGATGGCACAAATCTGCACAGAAAACAGCAGTATTATACAGGGTGCACAAAGATTTAAAAACATGTAAATGTCACGTAGCTGAACAGAATCAAGGTAATGTTGTTTTCCGTCCCTTGGAGATACTGAGATTATTTTTTACATTTGGCCTAATTACATGATTAGTCTTAATTAATCAAGTTCTCAAATATTATAATTATATTAAAGGTTTCAATGAGAAAATTGGAGAGCAACATGAAAGACTCCCGATACAGCTTTCTATTACTCAATACACGCTACGTAGAAGTATTTTTCCGAGCGTGAAAGAAGCCCACGAATACACGCAAAGTGCCTCGAGGCAATTTTGAGTCTATTCGCGGGTTTCTTTCACGCTCGGAAAACATTTTTATGTATCACGTATTGAGCAACGAAAAGCTGTATCGGGAATCTTTCATGTTGCTGTGCAATTCTCTCGTTCACACTTTTTTATCTAATTATAGCATTAGAAAAGTTGATTAATCAGCTATGAAAATAATTATGTAATAAGGCGGAATGCAAATAATAATAGGAGTATCTCCAAGAGACGACAGACAACATTGCCTTGGTTCTGTCCAGCTATGCGACATTTTCATATTTTTAAATCTTGGTGCATGATACTTTAGACACCCAGTATATATCTTATACAAGCAGCAAAATTTGCACAGACTGCTGTGGCACACAGGATGTTCTCTCTTCCGCAGCGGCTTCCGAGGTTTATTTCACCGTGTGAGGTTCTTTGGACAGTTCGGAAATAAGGTGGGAACTGTATTTGCAGACAGAACAGGGCTCTTTGGCGCGTCAAGTAGCACCATTTTATCGAGCTCCGCGTAATATGCCATCGATATCATATCCTCTGAAAAATGCTTGGCGCAAACATGGTCGGTAGGCATTAGAGTTCGGTCTGCCCTCAGATTTACACGGCGCCACTGCTCTAGACGACCGCTGTCGGACGGCACTTTGAATAGAGGCACACGCTCCGCACAAGTTCCAGAATTGCAGTTCGTGACGAAGCAGTTTATACCCATTTCAAACTCTCAGAAGGCCGCTTCCACCTTGGTCGAGGGCCCGTGGCGACAATACACAAGCCCAAGATGATGAAAGGCGCGTGAACAAAAAGTGTGCCTTCAAAACAGCACGGCCGCACATGCAAGCACAAAGCGCACAAAGACAGCGAAGCACGCGCCTTCCCGCCGAGGCTGGGACCGCATACCGCAGCGCCCTCTACGACGGCGCCGAACCAGCTGCAACCAAGCCGAACATAATCTGGACGCGAGCGAGCGGCGCTTTCGCGCGCGTTTGGGGGAGAGTGTCAGCACCTCTCCTTATTCTTACACCGTGGTGCTGGTACAAATTGTTTCTCTCTCGCTCTCATTTTTTTCTTTCTCTCTACCGAGCATAGCGCGCGACGCCCCGCGAGGTGGTTGCTAGGCAACACAGTGGCAGGCGGCACACATTACGGCCGGCTTAAACAGCTCCTCTAGAGTGACCTAGAATTGGAGAGTGCCCGGAACGAGCTTCCGAAGCCAAACGACCGTAACTCCGCTTTGGGCGCTGCGATCGGTAGCACACAGCCCGTCGTGGCTCAGAGGTAGAATGCCTGCTTCCCACGCAAATGACTGGGGTTCGAATCTCATCAAGAGATAGTGTCTTTCTTTTTTTTAATACTTCGTACGTTTATTTTTTATTCTTTACACGGCTGCCTAACACTTGTTTCCGTTGCTATGCAATGGAACAATAAGTCAAGCAGAAGCTGAAGGAATGATAACAAAATAACAATGTTTTGCAGTAAACGATATTTTTTCCTGCGCTACCTCACGGGAATCAACGAAACTATCCCTACCAAAGCATGGCCTCCGAGAACTGCACGCATACGAAATCCCGCCGGCTTGACAAGTTCCTCACGCTTACAGGTCGTTGGCTGTGCTTTCCGAAGCCATCGGCGTAAACGAGAAACGGACAGTAGACGACATTCGGTGACCATGAAACGGCGCTAGTTCGAATACCGCCAAAGAAGCGATATTGTGCCTCTGCTTTTATTCTTGCTAATTATTGTAAACAAAACTGTTGACATGGTAGTATATGCATGAGCGAAGTGCATGTGCATCAGATGTACCCGGAAAGGTTTGTTTAATTAATTCACAGCGAATAGTAGCTTTCTTGAACAACCTTTTTTATTGACATAATACTTTGACTTCTCAGAATGTTTTCCGTAGTGCATGCTTCTTGCATACCATCAGCGATGGGAGACTTCTCTCATGGGGTGCATTCAGCGCATGAATACGCGCGATGACTCAGCATAGGCAGTGGCATGTTGAAAGCGCTGCCGCAGATGCAGGAATGAAACGTACGAAGCGTTCTAAGCAGAGAGACCAGAACTTCAACATATCAGGAGACAGGCGTGAATGAACATAAGCGAGCGGAAAACGGTGCAAATGTTTGGCGGTGCCTGATATTGAACATGTTATCGCTCAGCGTTAGACGCGCCCGCGCGACTTCGAACTTACTCGAGCATTATCGTTTATTCTACCTGCAGTGCGTGTTCTCGCCGAACCTTTAATAATGAGATTTTATGCGCGACACGAATTGTGTGGTGGTTTTTGGAAGGCACGCGGGCAACAGCGATTACGGCCGAAACTTTCGACGAGTTGACCCGCAGATCAGCTTTCGATGATCGCGCCGACTGTATACTCGCTGCTATCGTTGTGCTTTGAGTGCCACTTGTTTTGCTGGGCACAGGTTCGCTCAATAAAGCATTAACATTTTGAAGTCTGGCTTTTTGAGAGTGTGTTATTCTACGTCGTCACGAAAATGTGACAATGTTTTCAGTAATTCCTCAATTAGTTTTGTGGGGCCCTAATTGGTAAATTAACCGCGATCAATTACATTTTCGAATGGCGTAATTGTAATCGTTCGATATTTTCTTCTGTATAACGTGTACAAGTCTGATTTCCATACTGCATGAATGAGTGATATTGAGCCAGGGCCGGCTCAATTATGAGCACCTCCTCTGCTTTCTCTCTTGCGCAGATCTACGCCTAGACGGTCGTGCGCGGTTCAAGGCTTTGACGAAGAACCGCAGCCTTGTTAGTAGATAAAAACCCATGGTCCACTCAGTCAGCTGAACGAAGTGGTCTTCACACCCCACCAGCTTTACTTTTTTAGCTTTTAGGATTTCGACCATGTCACTAATACTGTCGTAGTGCACGCGGCGTGCGCTAAAACATTCTGTGAACGTATCCTCCAGAAAGGCTATGAAGTCAAACAAACTTGACGACGGGTACAAAAGACCACCGTAATCACACTGCAAGGTGAGCTCGGCTGTGGTGCTGCCTGCATCTTGAGAAACGAGCAAGTGACTTTCACAGGCGGTGCACTTCAATGTTAAGACACATTTTCGTGCTACATACCCGCCCATGTAGTGCACCAGCCTGCGGTCACTCCTAGCTGAGATATAAGCTGCATGGTCGTCCTCATTAGAAAAATTGTTGAGCTCTTCTTCATTGCCTATAAATGGAACGTTTGCTAGTTCATGTGCGAGGCCCGGTTTCTGAGATGAGGAACGACGGCACATTTTGGGAGACAAAAGAGATTGAACCGTATTTGGCCCTACATTGCCCTTGTCTGGCAAGCGTACTAGGTTGGAGAAGCTAAGGCAGGACATCGTGTCTAGGAACTGCTGCGGTGTAG
This sequence comes from Dermacentor silvarum, assembly GCF_013339745.2. Lineage (NCBI taxonomy): Eukaryota > Metazoa > Arthropoda > Arachnida > Ixodida > Ixodidae > Dermacentor > Dermacentor silvarum. The sequence continues at coordinate 188,382,116 of NC_051157.2, forward strand.
GGTGGTCATTATTGCCGCTGCACTGTCGCACTATACCAAAAGTGCTCTCCAGTGGGTCTTGGTTGAGTCGGGAAGTCATAAGGTACTGGTAACCCATTTTGACCGTCAGGTACTCTAACGGCAGTAGTGTGCTTTTGATTGTGACCCGTAAACCTGTTGCTGTTGACTGACTCATGAAGCCCCGCGTGCCTTTTGTGAGTACCTCCCACTCAGTCACGTACGCAAGGAATGCAGTGAGGCAGTCGGCGGCGGTTGAGTTCATCCGCAACGCACTTCTGGGGTGCCGTGATGACATGATCGTGATGATGCTGTGGATCATCCTGTATATTCAAAAAGAAAGAAAAAAAAGATGCGTCGCGTTAAATTTTCGTGAAAGATTTATGGCGTTACTTCGCGCGCACAAATTTTCTAAAATAACGCACAATGCACATGATACTGCCTGCAATGAGCGGAACCACGTGCCCCATTCCATTGTCCTAGTCTCATGACCAGCGCTTGAAGTCTTCTCTCAGTGGAAGTGGGGGGGGGGGGGGGGGGGGCTGATAGAGCGGCGACCAGTATAGCGCGCGCATATATATATATATATATATATATATATATATATAGTGGGCAAAGTCCATGCGTCTTTGGTATATCACAGCACTATTAATGTACAACTACACGAACGAAAATGAACTGGTAACCTAAAGAAACCAAGGTGATATCTTCTCTACTTCACGAGCTTCACGCTCAGGTGATTCATGAAACAGTATGCTGTGCCAAGAATCTTAGTCGAACAAGAGTGGTGCCCATTATGTGCAGTGTTTTGGGGAAATGCATGCAGCAGTACGAGAATATCTGCGTCCTAGTTTTGCTCATGCCAGAGCAGCCGACTGATCACAATTAAATAATTAATTGAGAAATGTGAGAGTTAGAATTGCCCTGCACAAGGCACCACTGGTAGTAAAATCGCTTGCAGCGTTTGTCCAATGAGTGTCACATTGCTGCAGTTGACCTGCCGATCGGGGGAGGGGGGGACACCCCTCCTTAAAAAATGGAGGGGTGCCGGGCCCCCCGCCCCCTGACTTTAAGCAGTGCTCACAATCATCTTGTATAATTTAGTACTCGAAAAATATATACCGTCATTTGTACACAGATGATCAGAGTCGTGAAGAAGTCGAACTTGCCAGAAAATAAACTCAGCACCTTTAAAATTAGGCAGAATATGTTCAAGGAAAACTCGATAAGCACGATGCTTCTGGACACACCGATCTGCTTTCGAAACAGCAACACTTCAGATGTGCTAACAAGCTTAGCCAGCTCGTTCCCGATGATTTCAGGAGAGGAACGAAATGTCCTGGTGACGAGGTGTCCGATTGCCTACCATAATAGTGCGCAGTCCAAGTGGTTAGCCGGCTGAAGTGTCCGCGTGGAAGTACTGTAGGATGACGTAATAGATCAAATGTCTCAGCAACCGCCTGCACTTCCCTGTCATCCCTCGCTTATGATAAACAAACAACATGCAGGCAGGGCTGTGTAAAGCGATACACGTCGAGACCTTACAGGTTTATCATATACTTGTCAATCGCGATATGTGCACTACACTCACCCTGCAATATATATGCTAGCCCCAGCGCTTTGCGTAAGAACCAAGCTCGGCACTGTTATTTATTTATTTATTTATTCAAAATACCCCTAAAGGCCCTCGCGCAGGAGGGTGTTACATAGGGGGTGTTCAATACAACAAAAAAATGTTATAAAGTGGGATTAGTCAAACGTGAAAAGAACAACGCATGAGCGAACACAAATATCACAATAATATTAGCTCCAAATAACACAAAGATAGACATGGAAGAAGCAACAACAAACAAAGAGAGAACAATGTGTCGGAAGTTATACAATAAAAATAGCAATAGTTTTATTTTCACTTCACAACTTCCGTCATTATTAGTTCATGAAATTTAACAGAATCAATGACGGTGGCTATGTGTGATGGCAGTGCGTTCCAGTCAACGATTGTACGTGGAATGAATGATTGTGAATAGTTAAGGGAATGACACGCAAAACGCTTCACTTTGAAAGGATGGTCACGTCTGGGAAGGATGGCAACTGGTGAAGAAAAGAAGTCGTCATGAAGCAATGGGTGATGATAAAGTTTGTGAAACAGTGATAACCGTGAAACTGTGCGTCGTTGAGACAAGTCTGGCAGTTCTGCCCGAATTTTCAATGCTGAGACACTAGAATGACGGGAGTAGTCTGAAAAGATGAAGCGAACTGCGCGGTTTTGAAGTGATTCGATGTTGTTGATTAAGTAAGCTTGGTAAGGGTCCCAAATGGCACATGCATACTCGATTTTAGGCCGAATTAGGGTGATGTAAGCAAGTTTACGTAGGTGCGATGGAGCATGCTTCAAGTTATGTTTTAAGAGACCTAGTCAGCGGTTAGCAGGTGCGAGTATGACGTTGATGTGATAATTCCAGGATAAGTCTGAACTAAGGTAAACACCAAGGTATTTGTAAGTAGTAGTAAGTTCAACTGCAGTATTATTTAAAGAGTACGAAGTGGCAATGCGATTAGGTCGTTTAGTGAAGGACATAAACTTAGTTTTAGAAGTATTAAGGCACATTAACCATTTAGAGCACCAAGAGGTGACGCAGTCCAGGTCAGCCTGGAGTGCCCGTTCATCATCTTTACATAAAATTTTGCGATAAATCACGCAGTCGTCCGCGAAGAGCCTGATTTGGGATAAAACTGTGTTAGGCAAGTCATTAATAAAAATTTTAAAAAGCAAGGGGCCCAGGACGCTGCCCTGAGGAACGCCTGAGTACACTTTCCCAAGGGATGAGGAACTGTTATTGACGGATGTGAATTGGACTCTTCTTGAAAGGAAATCTTTAATCCATGCGAGTACAAGCGGATGAATATTAACCTGTGTTAATTTGGTTAGCAACCTGTGATGAGGCACACGGTCAAAGGCTTTGGAAAAATCAAGAAAAATTGCGTCAGTTTGTATGCCAGCGTCAACGGAAGAATGTAAATCATGAACGAACCCAGCAAGTTGAGTGTCGCACGAGTAGCCCTTTCGAAAGCCGTGTTGATATTTGAAAATGATGTTATGCTCTTCCAGATAGTTAATTACCTGCGAGTGAATTATATGTTCGAGAAGTTTGCAAATGGTGCTAGTTAATGATATTGGCCTATAATTAAGTGGGGATGAACGATCACCAGATTTAAAGATGGGTGTTATTTTAGCGATTCTCCAGTCTTCAGGGATTGAACCAGACGACAAGCACTGCGTAAAGAGAGCAGATAAGATGCGATGAATGCCCTGAGCAACATTTATTAGTATCTTGTTATTGAATCCAAGGTGATCAGATGCTGAAGTCGTTTTAAGTTTGCTGAGTAAGGAAAAGATACCGGCTTCGTCAATAACTATTTCGGGCATTGAGTTAACGGAAAAAGGGATTACAGTTGGCGATGACGTAACGTCCTCTCGAGTAAACACTGACAAAAAGAAATTATTTAGGACCTGCGCGCACTCGTCCTCGGGAATCGCGTCACCGGTAGCATTTGAAAGGGTGATGTCGGGATGATTACAAGGGTTTATTGTGCGCCAAAACTTTCTTGGGTTGTTGGTTAACATTGATGGCAGATCGTGAGTGAAAAAGTTACGGCGGGTTGATTTTAGCAGCGATTGGTACTGACTGTCACAAAATTTGTACCGGGACCAGGAAGCCGATTCTTTATTTTTATTAGCTTGCCTGTAAAGGCGTTTCTTTTTGTTATCAAGTCGCCGAAGCTGGTTATTAAACCAAGGAACTGTGTTAGTACATGTAATTGTTATGACGGGTACAAATTTGTTTATGAGGTCGGCAAATTTATTTTTAAACAAACTCCAGTTTTCATCTACTGATCGGGTTTCATGATTGTCGAGAAACACTCCTGCGAAAGTAGACAATTCCTCGTTGATACGATCGTAGTTAGCTCTACCGTAACACCTAATTTGCTTTTTAGTAACGCTTTTTGAAATGGGTGAAAAGTTCAGGTTTCCTGTGATAATGGCGTGATCGGAAAGACCATCATGATGTACAATATCAGAACAAAGATTGGGATGGTGTGTTAAAATTAGGTCAAGGATGTTAGCCGAGGTTGAAGAACGTCGTGTGGGCTGACTGATTATTTGAAACAATGAGAAATCAAGGCAGATGTCCAGGAAAGCACGAGGCTCCGATTCCAAGGAAGCTTCAGATAAGGTAGACCAATCGATAGTGGGAAAATTAAAATCACCAAATATGACTAGCGTTGGATTAGAAAACTTCGATGATATCTCGACTAATACTCTGCGAAATTCGACTGTGAACATATTCATATCATGTCTACATGATTCCGACCGTTTTCCTATCCTATCATCTTGTTCGCTTTGCCCAATTGCGGCAAACTATCATACTGTGCGAACTCACTCAAAAAACCGTAGGGTTGGCTGTATGCCACTGCCTGCTCCTTGCTCCACAGCTTGCTGGAAGAAACGCAGGCCACGAATTACTTGTGGACCAAACAGCTGGTAGGCCTACGTGATGCGCATTTTCTCAAAGTTGTTAGGATTCAGGTGGGCCTCGCGTATTCCATGCATCAAGCGAAGGGTCACGGCACTTCCATCCATGTCGTAGACATTTTTGACGATGTCCAAGGATACCTGAAACGAAAACGAAAGTGCGTTGCTTTATTAATGGTGTCCTGTATTGATCAAAAGTTTGTAGCCAACATACAAAGAGTAAGATTGATTTGAGTACCTGCGCACCGTTTGTTTTGTCAAAGGCCATATTACATGACACGTAAGTCATATATGTCCCACATTTTTAGAGCGGATTTTTCGGAGACTTTTGAAGCACCAAATGATAAGCACGAGCGCTAATTTCTAACTACAGCTTAATTCAAGACGCTTTGGGTACATATACAGAACAACACAAGTAAAAAAGAAATGGAAAAAATGCGGTTAAACATTCGTTTCAGTTGTCATTTATATCATGCGATGAACAGCACGTCGACAAGCGCAAAATTAACAAGAAAATCAAGTATTCCGCTGCCTTCTATAAATATATGTTAAAATTATAATGCTTCCATTAGCAGGCCATGCAATGGTTTCTCTTCCTTAGGCATAACACGACCACATTATATACCGGGTGCTTCCGCGAAAACATTAAGTAATATTTAAATGCAGGTGACCTGAAATTTAAAAAAAAAGTGGTTCCTTCAGAGACATGCCGTCAGTGGTGGCGCTCCCGCGCTGGCTGCCCGCTGCTGGGGGACATCAGAAGCAGAAACGTCGCGTAGAGGAGCGCGGCTTTGCGCTCGTCGTAGCCTCCCAGTTTCGGTTTGACGCACTCCGATAGCCATATTTCGTCGTGCCACTGTTTCGCGGGTAACCGCAGTTTTCCAGATCCAAGCGTTGACATGGCATGTACGGAGAGCTCACTTCAATTTCCCAATTACGATGAGCGCACTGATACGAACAGGTTAAGCGTTAATTAATGTTTTTCTTTAATTAGCTGCTAATTACTACGTATTGCCCGTCACCGCGGCGTAACCCCACTGACGGTATGTTCCCGAAGGAACTGTCATTTTATTCCGAAACAGCTTATTACTAAATGTTACTGAAAATCTTCGTATATGTATATGTAGAGAGAGTCGTTAATTAATGAAAAAAAATGAAAATGTGGCAGGCGGTGGTGAAGTCCTGTCTCTTTGTGAAACCCTCTCCCAGAAGAAGAACGCAATAAATTTACTGGTACTACCCAATTGCGCAATGTGTGCGCTGTTTAATGGAAAGGCTCATGCCATGGTGGTGGTGGGGGGAGTTACGGTGTTACGTGGAAAACTTACCCAGCCATCAGGAGTGTCGAAGTTGTGAGAGAGCAGGTTGTTCCGCAGACACTTTACCAACTGAGGAAAGTCGGACAAGAAATGAAGGTAGTGACTACCGTCTTTCGGGTGCCTCATTCTGCACTTAATAGAGGCTGAAGTCGCTCCAATTCCCAGTACTTTCCACATCTTTCGGTTCCACGTGGCACCCTCACAGGTCACAAAGTCAACGAGCAGACCCGCATCTTCTGCGAGCAATACGGCCTCCACCAGCAACTTTGCAAGCAGCTCGCCTTTCACGTTCCCGTGTGTTGCGAACACTGCGAGAATCTGCGTCCACTTGCCCGTGAATGGTGCAAACATAATTACCATACCGTGGTCGCATGGCTCACATTTTTCACTTTTTGGTGTGAAGCGGCCCAGGTCTACTAAACCTTCAAATGTGGCTGCAGATATGACGAACAAGTGCTCCGACAATTTCAATTCATCGACTAGCAGGCCTCCATGTCTCTTGAAGGAGTCCATTCCTCTGGTTTGTTCTTTGAGGGCTCTGAGGACTCTAGTGCAAAATCCGAATCCAGTCTTGTATGAGTATAAATACTTTCTTAAAGTGTCTTCACTTGGTAGAACTAGAATTTTGTTCTGCCTCATGTAATTGTACAGTTTTGGGCTCTTCATCTTCATGAGCAGACACTCTAGAATCCAATTTTGTGTGAATCCCATGCCCCGGGTGCTCTTTCGCTTGGAATCTCGGAAAAAATGGAGCGCTGCTTCTCTTTGCTTTTGGCGCATGCCTTCGAGACTTCAAACGTGGTTTCCTTCATACCTTTGCACTGTTTCGTCATCGCCAGCAGTTTTTCTTTGAGGTTTGATAGTCTCATTTTCAGTCGCCGATGCTGCTGTCTCAAGTTCTTTTGTTGGCGGTAACTGCTTCGTTTCGCAGCATTGGAACGGCTCAGCTCATATTTTCTCCTCATGATGGACATCCTTGCTTTGGCACACGGTCGGCATTTTCCACCTGCAAATAATTATCAATAATGAGCCTGAGTACCTTATTGACATTAACAGAATATTTTGCTCTGCAATTCCTGCTTATTTGTGTGTTAAAAACATTAACGTTAACGACAAAGGCGCACATTATTCATGGCTGCAAGCAGGATTGCACAATTGGACTAGACAACACACACGCGCGTGCACTCTCTATTTCTCTATCATACATCCACACACTCTACCACGTACAAGTGTGTGCATGACTGGCTGCAATTTTTCGCTTTAATGGAATATGTAGATCGTGAATTATTTTACTCAAACATCCAATATTAATGCGTGAGGCCCGACACTTTCTCCTTATCTACTCCTGTGGGAAACCAGGACAAACTAATGAAAATAAGAGCACACATTATTAGTGCGATAATTTTCGCTATGTTTGCGCTTCCAGTTGCTCAAACATCTATATTTTATCGAAGCGTCCGGGCACCCCTTAGAGACCTTTCTCCATCCGACTCGTGTACAATCAGCTCACCTTTGTCGGGTACCATGCCCGGGCAGCTTGTGCTGTGGAAGATTTATCCATGGCACCTGAGATTGAGATCTGAGGCTGTAAGCGTGATTGGGCTTTGAGTAAGCTCATTTTTTCCTATGGCACCTTGGCACACTGACATTGCATCAACTTGTTTTATATGCTCTTCCGCATCAGCCAGGGAAAGACCTTTCCTTTCAGCGTAAAGAGCGCCGTTGATGTGTGGCCGGCACAGCAGTCTGTATTCCTCGTACTGCACGAATACAACTCTTTCGTGGTATATTGCTGCTGGTGGGGCTAGTCTAGAGGTCACGTAGAACACACCGTCAACACTCGGGAACTCAAGAGTTGTCCATCTTGATGTTGAAGGCATCATCAGAGATCGGAGGGCCCGCGTGTCCTCATTATTGTGGCCCCGCAGTCCAGCTCCAGACTGCCGTCATTCACGGCATGATCTGCTTTGTTGTACTTCGGCAGGCTTTCCGTAAGGCTCGCAGCGCTGGATGTTCTTTTCCTCTTTTCGCACTGGGGTGTTGATGGCTCACAGGTTTCTTCAGTGGCATCCATGGTTGCTGTGTTGGTGCGATCCGGATGTGTCGGATGCTTGTTATCTTGCTTTCGATCGGTGTCGCCCTGCAGTAGAGGCCCTGCGCTCACTCTGACAGGCACCGCTCCAACGGCGAGCTTTGGCCGCTCACGGGGTAGCCTGACTTCTTTGCTGTTTATGATATGAATAAAGTCCCGCACCACATGATGGGGGCTCGAAATGTGCATCGCAAATCGCACTCGCGGTTGTTAAGCATCCTTTGCGCAATTGCAAGTTCTCTTCCCAATTCTTTCTCTGGGTAGGGCTCTTAGGAACTACAAACAAAGAACGTTTCCGGTCTTCGGATAGTATCCTGGAGTTTGCCGTGCACCCAGGAACAGAGCAGTAGTTCTGCCTCTTTGGCTCCATTGCCTGGAAATATTTATAAAACCTATCACTCTCGTGTACACTGCAAGTGAAGAGGCTTCATTTAGATAGCTGGTAAATATTGGCAAACTCTCGTTAGAAAGCAATTTGTTCAATGCGCTCCAGACTATACAAAGTTTACAAGTTTCGACAAACGTACAGTAACATGTGGCCGATTTAGTGCCCACATGGTAAACTTTAATTGCTGTTGACACCACATTCACAGCGATAATGGCTTAACATTTCAATGATATATATATATATATATATATATATATATATATATATATACAGGATGTCAGGGTGTCCCAGCCATCACGCAGCACGATTTAAAAAAAGAGGAAGGGCGTTACGCGAAGCCAACCTAGTGCGTATTGTTTCCAGTACAGTGGAGTAGCCGCCAGCAATTTTTTCGTAAGCCCGCGAATACACGCAGAATTGCCGCACGACTGGCCGCTCGAGGCACGTTGCGTATATTCGCGAGCTTCTTTCACACTCGGAACAACGCATTTATTTAGCACGTATTGAGCAACAGAGAGCTGTATCAGGAGTTTTTCATGTTTCTCTACAACTTTCTCATTGACACTTTGATAATTAGGACAGTACTTCTCGAGTTAGACAATTAATTACAATTAGTTAATCAAATATCAGTAACGAAAAAGATACTGGCGGCTACTCCACTGTACTGGAAACAATACGCACTACGTTTGCTTCGCGTAACGCCGTTACTCTTTTTTAAAATCGTGCTGCGTGATAGCTGGGACACCATGTATATAGCTCAAGTTGTGATATAACTTTTCCGTCAAGAGCGAACACAAGCACGTTTTCATCGAGGTGGAATTTTCTGGTTATTTAGGAAACAACGAAGTAGCACGGATACCTCCACGCCTACACACACTGACTGATCTACTATCGTATATCACTTTAACGGCCTTAACAATGTTTTTCTGACACTTCTTCCAGCATAATTACATGTCATATACGTATAAACAGTACATTCGCGATATATACTGTGCAACAAGAGCCAATAAATAAATAAATAAATAAATAAATAAATAAATAAATAAATAAATAAATAAATAAATAAATAAATATTCATTTTCCAGCAAAAGTCAGACGAATGTGGTTACCGTGTGGGTTTAATTCAGGGATTACTACAGTCATTCGAGCGCTACCGAAGTGTCATGCTTCTTCCAGTTATGCATATTACTCCTAGGACACAAAACAGAGCAAACATTGACTAGGCTCGCTGTGCAACACAACATGATAAAGGATGCAGTACAGAAATATGTCTTATTTCCAAACAGGGAAAAATATATGAAATCTTTGCTAATGCTCATTTAAAACACTAAACGCTTCGAATTGCCATATCCTGTGCCCACCTTCAAGTAAACGTACAATATTGTTGACAATCCTGAGTAAAACGTTCTTTCCGGTAAATGTAATTAAACTATCGCCAACGAGTACGCCTTTTCCTGGTCTTTCGAAACACTTTGCCACATTCGCAAACACCTAATTTAACCTGCAAAGTTTTATAAAGCTATCATACTCATGTTGGGATATTGCGTATTTAAACTTTACTGACAATGGTGGAGCCGAGTATTGCTACCTGTGATTTTAAATGCCACATACTACAATATGCTACAGTACTTTATAGTGGTTTGCGCTTTTCTACTTCTGCATGTCTATAATTGCAAGTTCCACTTACCTCTTTAGCGGGCAAGTTGAATCTGTGAACATTAAAAGCACAGCAAGCGGGTGATCCTTCGGCGCCTTTTGCTGTTTCGCCGCCGCTGAAACCGAAGCAGACGGCAAAAAGATGAAAAATGTGCGCCTAAAACGAGGCCGGCCGTTGACGAATAGTTAAAACACAAATTCATTTCCATATTTTATTTTGCTTTGCTTCAGCCGTAATATACAGTGCAGAAATAGTTTTTTTTCTTTTTTGTTGTTCAGAACGGCTGTTTTGCAGACAACTCTATTTGCCGTCTGCGCACAGTCGCACGACTGTCAACTTCCCTAGCAGACGACATGTCAAGAGCGTGCACTGAGCGCACGGCAGAGCCTGTCGAGCCGGCGGGGTTTCATATGCGTGCAGTTCTCGGAGGCCATGCTTTGGTAGGGATAGTTTTGTTGATTCCCGTGAGGTGGCGCTGCAAACATTATCGTTCATTATCGGTTATTTTTCTTTTTAAAAAAGAAAAATAATAATGAGAGGTATACAAAAATGTTAGATAAAGAACGTGTATAGTAAACCTGATTAAATCAAGCAGGCTAGGTGACTATTTGTCGCCGCCCCGTTTCAAAGGGGATGTCAATAAATCATCATCATCATCATCATTCATTGCAAAACTTTGTAATTTTGTTATTATTCCTTCAGCTTCTGCTTGACTTTTTGTTGCATTGCTAGCAACGGAAACAAGTGTTAGGCAGCCGTGTAAAGAATAAAAAAATAAACGCATGAAGTATTAAAAAAAAGAAAAACACTGCCTCTTGCTGAAATTCGAACTCCATCCCAGTCTTTTGCGTAGGAAGCAGGCATTCTAGCTCTGACCCACGGCGGGCTGCGTGCTACCGATCGCAGCGCCCCAGGCGGCGTTACGGTCGTTTGGCTTCACTTTCAATTACAGTGCACTAGAATATATTGGGTAGTGGAAGGAGCGGCGGCCTCGGCGCGAGGCATATTGTGTAGAAGCTCACCAGATGGCGCGCGCGCTCACTTCCCGATGAAGACGGTAACATCTATGAAGGCGATGATGCGCTGCGGTACATCACAGACGTTATCAGGCATAACTTCGGTACGAGAAAAAGCGTAGTTCAGACAACAGATCCAGCAACAACAGAGAGGCCTGAGAGATCAAAATTCAGCATAGAAAGCTTTTATTGGAAAAAGGCAGCAGAAAATGTCCCTAACAACACGGCAGCTGGACCCGATGAAATCCCAATACAGCTAATCAAAAACCTCGGTCCAAAAAGCAAGGCACTGCTGACTAATGCCATAGAGCAAGTGATTAGAACAAAGAATATTCCCGTTGGATGGCGTGAAAGCAAGATGAATCTTATCTACAAAGGCAAAGGAGATAAGGATAAGACGAGCTCGTACAGGCCAGTTACAGTAACGTCGGTGATATATAGAATGGCAATGCAAGCCATAAAATTAGAACTGTCGAAGTGGGTGGAGGAAAACGGTGTATTGGGGAAACTACAGAATGGGTTCAGGCCAGGCAGACGCTTAGAAGACAATATGTTTGTACTAACTCAGTGCATAGAGATTTCAGTAGCTCAGAAAAGACCTTTATGGATAGCATTTCTAGATATTAAAGGAGCTTATGACAACGTAGACAGGGAATTGTTGTGGGATATTCTTCAATACGAAGGCATAGATGACGATTTCGTGGAGCTGCTGAGGGAGATATATCGAGACAACCAAGTACAAGTGGCATGGGAAGGCCGAAAAGGAAATGAAATGGTGGGAATTCACCAAGGATTGAAGCAAGGATGCCCTCTGTCACCATTGTTGTTCACGCTTTACGTCAAGGGCATAGAAAGACGACTGGAAAACAGCGAATTAGGTTTTGATTTATCCTACATGCGTAATGGACAAATGGTGCAACAGAAGATCCCTGGACTGATGTACGCAGACGACATTATGCTACTAGCGGACAATAAAAAAGATTTACAGATACTTGCGAATATCTGTGGGAACGCAGCGACAAATCTAGGCCTTAAGTTTAGCACAAAGAAATCAGGGATTATGATCTTTAATGAGCACACGAGTAACTTCGTGGTGTCAATTCAACAGCAAGTAATACCCATAGTGAAGCAATATAAGTACCTCGGCGTACACATAAACGAAGGAAAGAATTACTCAATCAACCACCAAGATAATCTGAAAATAAAGGGGAAGCGGAATGCAGCATTAATGAAACACAGAGCACTGTGGGGCCACAATAAGTATGAGGTGGTGCGTGGAATCTGGAAAGGAGTAATGGTGCCAGCGCTAACATTCGCAAATGCCATTATATGCTTAAAATCGGATATATTGGCGGGTTTGGAAGTTAACCAAAGATCAGTAGGCCGGTTGGCTTTGGGAGCACACGGTAATACGACAAATGAGGCAGTGCATGGAGACATGGGTTGGGCCTCTTTTGAAGTCAGAGAAGCACAAAGCAAAATTAGTTTTGAAGAAAGGCTCAGGAACATGGATGAAAATAAATGGGCAGCTAAAGTGCACAAGTATCTCTACATGAAAAGCGTGGACACAGAATGGAGGAAGAGGTCAAGGAAGTTGGCAACCAAGTACAGGATAATCGAAACTGTAAATAGACAACCAGGGGTCATCAGAAAGAAAGTGAGAGAAATAGAGACCGTGAATTGGATGCAAAGAATGGAAACGAAAAGGACAATGGAGATTTACAAGAATGAGAAGAAAGAAATTAGAAGGGAAAATCTGTACGATAACACAAAGGGCAGTGCCTTGCTATTTGAGGCTCGAGCCGGTTGCCTAAGGACGAAAACATATCGGAACAAATATTCGGAATTAGATGAGACATGTGTATGCTGCAGTAAAGATCCAGAGACCACTGAGCACATCCTAATGGAATGCGACGGGATCCACCCAGCGAGAACCGTAGGTAACGTGCAACTCCCAGAAGCGCTTGGGTTTAAAGTGGAAGGAAACATAAACAGATCAGCCGTAGAGATCAGCAAGAGACGATTAGAGTACTGGTGGAAAAAAAGTAGGGAAAAGATGGAGGCGACCTGATCTCTTAAAACCATAGGCAGCGGTACAAGGTAAATTTTTGAAAAAGAAAAATAATGATAGGTATACAAAAATGCAAGATAAAGAACATGTATAGTATACCTGATTAAATCAAGCAGGCTAGGTGACTATTCGTCGCCGCCCCGTTTCAAAGGGGATGCCAATAAATCATCATCATCATCATCATCATCGAGCACCGGCTGAGGGAGTCAGCGGCAGAACGCAGCAGGCGAGTGCGGCGGCACAGAGGTTCAGAATGCTGTGTTCATTTTTCCTCATGCCAAATATGACAATATGATTTTATGTAAGCAACGCTAAGATCTGTTGCAAGGGATGGCGGGGCACGGTACGGACCTACAATGCATGTTATCGCGATGCACGCACTTCGTGCTGCAGCGGCAGGGTGCACTTTTAGCATCAAAATTTCGCTTTTTTTTTACCCAGTTGCACTAGTCACAAGTCCCGTTCGAAACAGAAAATACATTTGTATTGAATAGGACTTAAACAGTGACTCCAACCAAGTAAGGGTATTTATTAACCCGATGTTTCGGAGCCAATTCGGCTATTCGACCTATTATAGACACACGAAAATGGCGAAAGGGTGGGGAGGCTGCGGCGTTGCTGGTCGACTGGGATGGCCGATGCTGGGGGACACTTTACCCGCGGGAAAGCCGTTGAAGGGAGGGGGGGCGATATGTTTTGGTGTTGGTGACCTAGAGCGGGGGTTCTTCTTTTCGCCGTGTCTCCGAGGCCATAGACATACACAGAGGGTAGGATGCCCTTCACGCGGTTTATATTACGTCGGGCTAATAAATACCCTTACTTGGTTGGAGTCACTGTCTAAGTTCTAATCAATTTTCCCAGCCAGACAGGCAATTCTGTCGAAATGTTTAGCTTAAAATTTGTACTGAATGCATGCATTATACTGCTTCATTCTTCTATCATTATGATTTAAGCAAGCGATGAACATGCGCATTTCAGAATCATGAGCCTCCTGCAGACAGTTTATTTCAGTGACTGTATCAGTAGGTAGGGGGGAGGCATTTTCAAGAAACATACTGCAACAGATGAGTTGCACGATAGAGAGTACACAATACCATTTCACATACTTATGTACAGCGGCTCAACTTCAGATATCTTGAAGTCACCCGACTCTTTGGAACGGTTTAAGGACTTCACAAAGAAGTGGAACCGTGTGTGGTAACATAAGAAGCTACAACTTTCACCGTCAAAGATATTCTGCATGGCTGGCGCACCCTATCCGGTCTTCTCGGTTTCTCTTAATAAGAGTAATAACATGCTTAACACGCTCATGATGCAGCTCTTGTGTACTGAATGTGGCTGTGAAAAGGTTTTTCTAATCTTCGAATAAACCTGAAAAGCCACCCGTCTGAATACAGTAGGCCACCATTGTCTCCTTGTGTACTGGGGCGGTATTCTGTAAGAGTCTACCTAGTTCACTGCCCATTTCGGCGGCCGCTGATTCACTGCTGCTTGACGTGCAGGAAGGAGACTGGCTGGCACCTTCCTGCACATCAAGCAGCAGCGAATCAGCGGCCGCCGAAATGAACAGTCCACTATGTAGATTCTTACAGAATACCGCCCCTGGTGTACAGCCTGGTGTACAGCCTGGTGTACTGAGTTGCAGCAAGACTATCAACATCCTCCTTCTTTGGGAGAAGCATTTTGTGGCATTCCCCCATCACACTCCAATTTCAACAAAAACTTCCTGGCACCATAAGCACAAATATAAAAAATGAGCCGGTCGTCACATTTTGCTTGAACACATGAGACATGGTCTGGTACAGGGCCCTGCTTTTGATACCCTGCAGTGGGAATGTCATCATCATCAAGAAGGCTTTGAATTATGTCAGTTTTGCCAGGCTTTGGGCCTTCCATCATGTCTGGCTCAATGAGTGCTGTAAGAACACCAGGCTCAGCATTCCCATTAGCAACGGATCTGGCAAGCCAATAAATACTTAGGCAAGACACAGTAATGAGAAACTGTGTACTGGATGGGTATTGCAACCGCTTGACTGCCGTGCTGTACCGAAGCGATTTTCAACTGGGTCCTGACCCAGCTTTGAGGCCATTAAGTACTTGTAGCTAACATTCTTTCTCATGTAGGTCAGCAACGACAGAACGCTTGCAATTGTGACTCTCAGGCCAACAGCAGTAGATGCGGACAGGAAGCCACCTCGACCACCTGCATGCAGCTCCCATTCGGTCAGGCATGTGAAAAACGAAAGAAGCCTTTCCACAGAAGCAGATTCTGGCCGCAGAGCGTGGCTTGGAAATCTGGATGTCATTAATTCAATGATGTCTCGGATCATCCTGCCACAAAAATGCACCAAGAATTTATTTTCTAATATCCACACTGTTTACGATCGTTTGAAGATTGTGCCGGGGCGCTGTCACATCCAGGCTCTCGTTGCCATCCGCACCATCATCTTGAGATGATGAATCATGAACGTCGCGACGAGACAAATGCACCTTTCGTGCGTGCAGCTGGGCACACTGCAACCGCGTTTTCTCTCTTGTCTTCTCTGACGCATTTCCTTTGAGAGGTAGGATGGCAAATCAGGCAGGAGCGTGGGCACCGCGGGGTCGGTCAGCGCAGGTTTACCTCGAGGAATCCTTACTTCCTCACCGTTGATGAAGTGAATATGGTGGCGCAAAATAAAATGCGCTTCAAAGTGCCCCTCCCACACAGTTGAAGTCTCGGATAGTGGCTTATCTTAGCAATGAAGATTCCTCTCCCACTGTTTCCACCTGTCATTGTGTTTAGGCACTCCAAAAAGAGACAACGTGCGCCCATTTACTTCTCTAAAACCAGGATACCCGCTCTTGCATCCGGGCGCATAGCAATGCGCATCGCTTTTTTTTTTCTTCTTCTCTTACGTTATCCAAATAGCGACCACAGGGCAGCATCGAACAGACAAATGGTCACGATCGGCACTTTCAGTAGCTTCACTTGCAAAAACACGAGAAGCACGCTGGCTCGTAACACCAATAACGACGCGGCAAAGCGGTTGCAGCTACGCGGGCAACGCGGGCTCCAACCGGCACGGTCTCCTCGGGAAGAGCACACCAGCGCCTCTAGCGGGAGTCTTCGCTCTTGGCTTCACGCTGCCTGTGCGCCCAGCCCTCCGCTCTTTCCACTACCCAATACTTCTAGTTCACTGTACTTTCAATGCATCGAAAATGCAGCCGTTCCGGGCACTCTCCATGTTCTAGTACACTCTGGCTCCGCTATTAAAAGGATTTGCACCTTTTTTTTTACCCAGCGGCCGTGGTTCAGGACGCCACATTCTGGCGTCCGTCCCACCGCGTACAAAAAGTCGATTCGTCAGTGAAAACGATTTATCCCCAGTCTTCTGGCATCCAGTCCTCGTGATCTTAAGCGAACTGGGGCCGTATTCTGTAACGCTTTGGTTTTCGAAGGATTCGGTTTGCGTGCAGCGATTGGTCGCCGCCTGGGTGACGCCATCGCCTCAGGGCGCGAACGCATTTTTTGATGACGTCACGCACATGTCAATCAGGCAGAAACCGAATTTGTCGTCGGCTACGAAGCGAAGCCGCGCGCGCTGTTTCGGTCTGATCCGAAGTGCGGTGTGCCGTGTGCAGAGCCTGTGCGTGCCGTGTGCACGGGCGAGATCGCGGCACTCGGCGCAAAATGACGGCGTGTGCGGTGCCTGTGGCGCCTGTTATCGTGCTTTTAGCGAGCCTCCGTGATAGACAGCGACAACCTCGACGTCGACAAGACGCCTTTGAGATGACACACGAGGGATTCCGGCGACAATAGACCGATCCCACCGGCCAGTTTCACGACGCCACCGCTGCCGCGGTGCATGCTGGTACTTGTAGTCATCCGGCCGCTCGAGCCGCCCGGAGTGCCTGTGCGTCCTGTTTCCGAACGCTTTTTGGCAATTTTTATGGTTCGTGTAGAGCCATCGTGCGATGGGAGGATTGACCTGCTGCGTTCTTGGGTGCTAGAACAACCACACAAGGGAGAAAGGCTTCGGGTTCTATGTGTTTTCTAAAGAGCGAAAGCTTCGAGAGAAGTGGATCCAACGGATTAATAGGTGGTAGTGGTACTACACAGCGCGAGAAGAAATACGGGGACGAATAGCGGCCGCATTTCGATGGGGGCAAAATGCGAAAACACCCGTGTACTTAGATTTTCCGGAATTTATAGATTTATCGATTATCTATTAGCTATTGGCTATCGATTACCTATCCCAAGCTACTGACCACGTATTTGGGCTAGGCTGAGCACTACCAAGTCATCCCCAGCATTTCCCGAAATTTATGAATTATTGATCGATTATTGATTAGCTATTCATTGGCTGTCGCAAGGTATTGGCCATGTATTTGGGCTAAGCACTACCAAGTCATGCCCAGCATTTCCCGTAATTGATTATTGATTGATTATCGATTAGGTATTGATTGCCTATCGCAAGGTATTGGCCACGTATTTTGGCTAGGCTAAGCAATACCAAGTTATGTCCAGCATTTTCCGGAATTTATTGATTATTGATTGATTATCGATTAGCTATTGATTGCCTATCGCAAGGTATTGGCCACGTATTTGGGCTAGGCAAAGAACTACCAAGTCATCCCCAGCATTTTCAGGAATTGATTATTCATCGATTATTGATTAGCTATTGATTGCCTATCGCAATGATTGGCCACGTTTTTGGGCCAGGCTAAGAACTACCATGTCATCCTCAGCATTTTCCGTAATTGATTATTCATCGATTATCGATTAGCTATTGATTAGCTATCGCAAGGTATTGGCCACGTATTTGGGCTAGGCGAAGCACTACCAAGTCATGCCCAGCATTTTCCGGAATTTATTGATTATTGATCGATTATTGATTAGCTATCGATTGGCTATCCAAAGGTATTGACTACATATTTGGGTAAGGCTAAGCACTACCCAGTCATTCCCAGAATTTTCCGTAATTTATTATTATTGATTGATTATCGATTAGCTATTGCTTGACTATCGATGACTTGGCGATGATTGGCTATCGGTGTTTTTATGTTAAAAACGCCGCGTAGCTTACCCAAGAACTTCTAGATATCGCTGTTACCGAAGTCTGCAAGCCGTGCACGAAACCCCTGTAGGTAAGCATCATTAGGGCACGAAAGTTTCAGCGCCGCACTTCAAACCTGTCTCCAACAGGTATACAAATCCTATTATGTCCGTCACTAAGCAAACATAACGGTGCAGTCACCGAGATGCATGTGTGCAAAAATAGTAACACAGAACGACCGCATACATCAACATGTACTACATACAAAGCTCGAACAAATATGATACCCAACGCGTTATCAGCGGGTAACAACCGAAATGAAGGAGCCGCAGGCTCTTTTCAACATTCCCCTCACATGCTGCAATGAACAGCTGATGTAATTTCTTAAAATACATGACGAATGTTTCTCGGTGGTGGAGTCGTAGAGATGTCTGGGAAGCTCGTGCGCAGTACTCAACGAGCGCGGATTGCGGTTACAGTGGCTGTACTGCGGTTGTGTGGTTGACCAGTTGACTACAACCAAGATGGTGGCCGTGCTACTTCCGGAAAGCCGGCGCATGCGCAGATCGGTCGGTGGGATCGGTCTATTCAGATTCTCAAAAGAGACAGCGCTCCGACTGTGCGAGGAACTTGAATGTGTATTTTGGCCGCAACGCGAAGTTAGCGTACGACGTCCCACCTAGCGGCATAAATGGGTCAACCGAAGTAAACAAAATTCGTTAAGTCACTCACCGCCAGTACAACTCACACATGTTTCATGATGAAAAACGTAAACCTCATCAATACCAAGAAACAAATTATTTTTATTTACTAAGAAGCGCTCGTTAATTGCTATATTTTTACTCGGTTTGTGACGTTCACTGCCACAAAAAGAAACCTTCGCGCCGATTGGTCTCTGTCCTTTCACTTGTTTTCATTACGTCAACGGACCGCCCCAATGTGACGCCACCGCCAAACCGAATCCTTCGAAAACCGAAGCGTTACAGAATACGGCCCCTGGAGTCGCTGGCAGCGATGCGACGCCTCAAGCACTAGCTTCCTCGCGGCGACCCGGCTTTGGATGCCCGCCTCATGCAGTCTTCTGCGCACAGTGTCTGCACTAACGTGCAGGCCAAGCTCCTCGCGTATTTCCGGCGCTGTGTCGAAGGGGTCGTCCGCCGAAGCAGCTACAATGAGATCTTCTGCTGGGGTTGTTGCCCGCTCCTGAACTGCGTTTGCAGAATCATCTATCCAGTTTTCATCTCTGAATGCCCGGATAATTCTGTTCAGGGCGGAAACGGGCCCCACTACAGCGGCAGCTATTTCTCGTTGGGACGTTGCGCTGGCCATGCGATCTAAAGCGAGGCGCTCTTCTCTCGGTACTCTTTTAGGCATCTTTAGCAGATGATTCTTAGATGCATGGCTTTAGCTCACCTCAGGTCTAACGTCGTTCCAAACTATCGTAAATTTCATTAGCTGTCGCCACGCCTATATCGGAATTAGCGCTATCATGCTGTTCCACCTTGCTAGCTGCCTGAAAACACGCTACTTCGTGCTTTCTGAGGGCTTCATGCTCTCGTATTATCAATGGCTAGGCTGTTTGACATAAAGTCCCGGGCTGTCATTCGTGGTTTGTGCCCGTGATGAATTTCGTACACGAGCAACGCCATTTCACAGTATTCTTTCGTCTTGATCCCAATCTGCGCGCAAAATAACGTGCCATGCATGTCAGAGTTACGTAATACTTACACTCGGCGACAAAATATTGCGGGGCACGCGAGCGCGTGGCGAAACGGTCCTCGTTAAAGCCCCTTTAGTCCTCCTCGCCTACTGGCGCCGCACCCCTGGTGTCGAGACCGACGCTTGCGCGCATGCGCGTCCCTCCGTTACTGCAAGCGTGCATGTTTCTGTGCTTCTTCTTTGTGCGCCGGCGATATCCGAGTGCAGCCGCGAGGTGCCCCACTTGCGATTGGCGCTGTGGCGGCTTCGACGGGCAAAAGTAAATGAAGCGTGAGCTGGCGCGCGCCACACCGGTCGCTTTTTGTCGAGTCACGAGCGCGAATGCATATATCGCTGGTCGCGAACGCAACAAGTCTTTTTTTTTCTGCACTGCGCCTTTTCGTGGCCAATGATCGTTCCTTATTTCTTTTCACGAACGAGACGTTCTCCCACCGAAGAGCGAGGCAGAAAAGACGCTCTATTGAAAGAGCCAGGCAAGATAAAAGGAACTTTTTATTTCCGTTATATCAACGAAGTTTTGCCCGTCGAAGCTGCCACAGCGCCAATCGCAAGAGGTGCCCCTCGCGGCTGCACTCGGATATCGCCGGCGCGCAAGGAAGAAGCGCTGAAACATGCACGCTTGCAGTAACGGAGGGACGCGCTTGCGCGCAAGCGGCGGTCTCGACACCAGGGGTGCGGCGCCTGTAGGCGAGTAGGACCGTTTCGCCACGCGCTCGCGTGCCCCGCAATATTTTGTCGCCGAGTGTACATTGTAAAGATGCCATCAAGGGTGCCCGGAGATAAATGCGCGGCCACAGTTCACATGGTCCGCACAATATACCGAAGTGGAATCTACTATAGGCCAACCGGTGTTCTCCATCGGCTTGTACGCTTGCACTCGTTGCATCTATGGGCACAGTCTTCCTAGTTTGCATAATAATGCCGCCGTGGTATCTCAGTGGTTATGGTACTCAGCTGCTGGCCCGGGACACGCGGGTTTGATCGCGGCCGCAACGATCGCATTTTGCGATCGATGTATGAAATGCTAGAGGCACGGCCGCTACATAAAAAAAAAATGTTTTTTTTTTCTTTATGTAGCGGCCGTGCTAAAGGCCTGTGTTCTGTGCGAAGTCAGTGCACGTTAAAGAGCCACACGTGGTCTAAATTATCCGGATCTCTCCACTACGGCATCCATAGCCTGAGTCGCTTTGGGACATTAAGTTCCATAAAACCACACCAACTTTGCCTAATGAGTCAGTTTATTATCCGACAAGATGCCACTTGGCGCTTTTCGCTAATAAGTAGACATTGAAATGTTAGTTTGAATCGCATCCACACGTCTTCCTCGCTCAGGACACGCGCTGCTCTTACGCCCCGACAATGAATCTCCAGGGCAGCGTGGACTAAACAGAAAGCCAGACACTAGCTTTGCGCACGCAAACATGCAGCAAGAACTCTCATGTTTTGCGTGCGCAAAGCTTCTGCGTACGTGAAACTAAAACTGTCTACTAACCTGCCAGAACACTCCGATGCGCGCTGTCCGAGAACTAAGACATGCGGAAGAACATTAACTACACTACCGCATTTGCAGATTTTTTTGCAAATGTGTGTAAGCACAATGTGCTTGATTGTGTACTGTTAAACTTTTGTTAGAATATTGATGTTTTTGCTTGAAAAACTGCTTAGACAATAATTATTGCTTTAATGCTACCCCGGCGGATGTGCTTCGATATTTCTTTTCTATTTGTGTGTGTGTGTGTGTGTGTGTTTGTACAAAGCGCATGTTTGCAAAACGTCGATTCTTTTGTAGCGATAGCTACATTACGTCAGGTTTTTGCCTCTTCGCCGTCGCCGCACTTTGAGCCGTGGCCGCACTGTGACGTCACACCACGGCCCTCGATTCTACAGCAACTCGACTCGTCGCGGTCGTCGCGCGGCCACCGCTCCTACAGGCGCGCGTCCGCCGTTGCCTGGCAACCGCGACTGCTGGCTAGGGTGCCTCGATGCCCAGCGCCGCCGTCCAGGGTGGAGACAACCCCGCTGGCGCCGCCATATTGAATCACACGAGCTGAGACTCGGCTACGCTTGCGTTCATAAATAGTGTTACTCGCGGCGCACTTCCAAGTGCTTTGCCTTGATAGACAGACAGTCAAAGAACTTTAATGGAGGTCCTGAGAAGCTCTGTTGCCCCCTCTCAGGGAGGCGACGAAGCCGCGGGCCGCACCCACGTCGGGACGGGGAGACCAAGCTCCAGCGCCGCATCGTGGGCTCTCTGGACAGCCCAAAATTGGCGTGAATGGTCGGAGCTCCGAAGAGCAAAGCTCCACTCCTCTGCAGTGCATCGATGCGGGCCCCTCTGTAACGAGGGGCATCCCCAGAGCATGTGTTCCAAAGTACTACATTGTCCGCAGCTAGGGCAGTCTGGATTAAAGCAGTCTGGATTGATGTAGTGAAATAAATTCAGGTTGGGATATGATCCCGTCTGAAGCATGCGTAGTGTGACAGCTTGAGGTCTGGTTAGTGTCCCGTGTGGGGGAGGGTATAGTCTTCTACCAAGGTAGTACTGTTTAGTAACCTCGTTGAAGGTGGAGAGAGTGTCACGGAACTCGACGAGCCTAGAATCGACGGAGCCTTGACTTGCAGTGGCGTCAGCGCGGAGGGTTAGTTCGCGCGCTTGGACGTGTGCGATGTCATTGAGGTTGCGGAGGGAGTCGAGTTGGGGTTCGAGATGGGCCGGGAACCACGTGATTGTATGTGGCTGGATGACTTTGCCTTTGAGAATTCGATGAGCATTCCTTGGCGATGGCACCAGAGGAAAATGCCCGAACCGCCGCCCTCGAGTCAGTAAATATTTCAGCTCTCTCATCGTCGAGAAGTGCAAGAGCGACCGCAGCCTGTTCTGCCCAGCCGGGGTGCTGTCTCTGATGGAGGCCGCACAAGTGACGTGTCCGTCGTGATTGACTACAGTTGCGACGAAGTCCGATGTGTGCTCGTACTGGGCCGCGTCAACGAAAGTGACCGTGTGAGGCGAGACTTTTATGCTCCGGAGCAATGCCACAGCCCTAGCTTTGCGCCTGCTCGCATTGTGTTGTAGATGCACATTTTTGGGAAAAGGAGCAACCGTAATGTTGTCCCGTAGGTAATCTGGCATTTCACATGTGCGTTCCATCGCTACAGTGGAGCCGATTCCTAAGACCGCGAGAATCTCCCTCCCAGCAGGTGTGCTAGAGTCGTGACACTTGAGCCGTTTCCTGAGCTTCGATGATTTCATCGAGTGTATTATGTACACCTAGTTGAAGAAGGCGGTGCGTGCTGGCGTTTATTGGTACTCCTATCACTTTTTTGATGCTTTTACGGATGAGCGTGTCCAGCTTGTGCATTGCAGCAACGTAAATTATGTGACTCATTAAGAATGCGTGGAATAGCCGTAGGAGATTGTCCTCCTTTAGACCGCTCCTCTTGTTGAAGATTCTATTGATTAATCCAATCATGCACTCTGTCTTGGTCGTGATGTTACCTCCGGTAGACTCGATGAACATTCCCAGCACCTTTAGGGTGTCGACCCTAGGAATGCTCGCCCCGCTTTTGGTGTGTAGTTCTATGTCAACTTAGTCCACGGGCTTCCAACCCCTGGGTTTAGGACCTTTGCGGACCGGTCTGTAGAGTAGTAGTTCAGACTTCGTTGTCGAGCATCCTAGGCCTGTGCCATTGAGGAAGGTTTCAGTACGGTCGACTGCTTCTTGTAGGCTCGATTCCACTTGCCCTTCGCTGCCGCCGGTGCACCAGATAGTGATGTCATCGGCGTATATCGTGTGGTGAACTCTTTCGATTCCCGACAGGGATACTGTCACAAAAGAGCGCGTAATCAAAGCGCGCGCCGAGTGTCGCGCAAGCCAGCGAAAGAACACGCCGGTCCCGCGGCAACTTCAACAGAGGGGGAGAGCGCATACGCCTCAAGCAACCACGCTAACAACGGCGCCGAAACGTCTGGAACGAGGTTCGACGAAGCGACGTTAACCGGAGAGAGAGAGAAAGCACACGCGCGCGCCGAGACTCCTTCTCACCCGGCGAGCCGAGAGAGATAACAACAGCGTGAGCGTGCGTGAACAGCATGAGTCATCATCACCCCCCCTCGAGAATGTTCCGAAAGCAGCGGTCGAAGGTACGAGAAAAGAGTAGAAGCTTCCCAAGCTTTGGCCGTGCTACGGAATCACAACTCCGATCGAATGTTCGAGAAGGACCGTCGACGGCTATATAAACGCCGTGCGAGCATTGTCAGTTAGGAATCCAGGAGTCCAGTGAGGAATTCAAGAGTTGAGTCCGCACCGTGAAGTGATGTAACGTGAAGACCAAGCGTCTGCGGAAGAAGGGGATTCCCCGGCAAGCTAGTCAACGAGTTCGTCGAGCGTCTGCATTTCCGGAAGAAGCTCCTTCTTCGAGATTTGCTCCCAAGTTACGCCGAGATCGTCTGACTCCAAGACCAACCAGCACGGTGAATACGATTGGACACTTAGTGTTCCTATTTATTTTGTACTTTACGTGTTGGACTCTTGTGCTTGTCGTTATTTTCTGTGATTGTTAATACCCATCTGATTTGTATTGTGTTGTGTCTAGCCTAAGTTTGCAAGTGTGTACGTAACTGCCTTGTGTGAAGAATATATTTTGTTGTGTTTTGACAACTCTGGGCTCTGACTCGGTCTTTGGACAGCAACTGGCGTTCGCTGGCGCAACAGAGGGCCCACTCTTAATTGTCCTTGCTTTCGTGGGATTATTTTCGGAAGCTGATAAGTCGGCTTTGGAATTTGATCCGGCGTCTGCGCCTCGTTCACCGGGGTCTGTGACAATATTTCTGGCGTCCACGACAGGACCTTTCTGGTGCAAATTGTGTGTCCATAGTAGGGAGAAAGAGCCTAGGGTCGTTTACATTGCTATTGTAAACGATTTTGAGTGTTGCACCACGTTTTGCTAACTTGTGTGCAGAGAGCAGTTCGATTGTTGAAATCTAGGCAGATATTTTTTGCACGCGGCTAGATTTTTGAAGGGCATTATGGATCTCGAGAAATTAGTTGCCCTTGGTGAGAAATGGGTCTTTCCGGAGCGGAATTACGGAAGTGGGTTAGTCAGAAGGAAAAAGAATCTGTAGAAAGAGAGAAGCTAGCGGCCGAACGGGCCAAAGAGGAAAGAGAAGCTGAAATAGCTGAGAGAGAAAGACAGAGACAGCATGAGTTAGAACTCGAACGACTTCGATTGCAGCAGCGTACAGACGCTCCCGCCCAGGCAAGAGTCGATAGCACTGAAAGGGAAGAAACTAGTTTCCGTCTGAACCCAAGCAAACTGCTTGTGGCATTCGATGAAAGAAAAGATGATCTGGATGCCTATTTGCATAGATTTGAGACAGTTGCTAAAAGCCAGAATTGGCCAGAGGATCAATGGGCCACTGCGTTGAGCACGTGTTTGAGTGGCGAAGCACTTAGTGTGTACGGTAGGCTGACGCCAACCGATGCCTCTAATTATGGAAGGGTGAAAGCTGCTTTACTGAAAAGATTTAGGTTCACCGTAGAAGGCTTCCGAGATAAGTTTAGGACTGGAAAGCCAGCCGATGGCGAGACTGCCACGCAATTTGCCGCGCGGCTCAGTCACTATTTTGATAGGTGGACCGAACTTTCAGAGACTGCACAGGAGTACGGTGCGCTTAGAGAGCTTCTAATCAAGGAGCAGTTCCTCATCAGTTGCCACCCGAGCCTGTCACTCTATCTGAAAGAAAGGAAAGCTAAAACGCTTCAAGATATGTTGGAATTGGCAGACCAATTTTTGGAAGCACAGGGAGGCACCAATCTCTCCAAGATCAGAAAAGAGGAGCCAGAGGATGCAAAGAAACCGGCATCCGATGAAAGGAGAAACCCTCCGAAGCCTGTTCCGAGGTGTTATCTTTGTAACCGACTAGGCCACCATGCTAGCAGTTGTCGGACCAACTTTACGCGCCCCAACGAGGTTAAATGTTTTAAATGTGGGCGAACGGGGCACAAAGCCGATTCATGTCGCAACGGAGTGAAGGAAACTCCCCAAGCATCCTGTGTGTATGCCCCGCCAAAACATCATGAAGAAGACATAAACGACGGCTTTGTAGAACTTCGAGACGGAAAAAGAATTCCGGTTGTTAATGCGGTGATGACCCAACGCCCCGAATTTCCCGATAAGGGAATGCCCGTACTTGCCGGAAAATTGGGAGACAAACAAATCACGGTGTTACGAGATTCCGGCACCAGCACAGTGATCGTGCGAAGGGACTTAGTACAAGACGAGGAGCTCACGGGCGAAACCACTTTAGTTTGCCTAGTCGATGGTACGGCTAGGAAGCTTCCTGAAGCCAAGATTGAGGTCGATACCCCCTATTACAGTGGGAATGTCACTGCGCTCTGCATGGACAGCCCACTGTACGACCTAATTCTAGGAAACGTTGAGGGAGTTCGCGCCCCAGACGATCCGAAACCTTTGGAAGAAGAATTGAAGATCGAAACATCGACGATTGAAGAGCCACACGGAAAACCATCAACATCTGACGAAAACACCGCGGCAGCTGTCACCCGAGCTCAAGCAAAGGCTCAGGCAAAACCGTCCCAGCTCCCTTCCAGACCCAATTCCGAAAATAAACCGACCGGGACCCATAACCACACGAAACACTACTATAGAAAGACCAAGGACAGGAAGTTCAAATTTAAGAACCATTGACCATTAGTGTGTGGTGCAAAGTGTTTTGATTGAGTGCACCGAGTGTTTATTTATGTATCATGGACATTGTGTTTGTTTGTGTTCTGAAACTACCCTGTCGTAGCTTTGTATACTTTTTTTGCTCATGTTATATTTCATATGATTGCCTTGTTACGCGAGATATGTATTTTTGTACAGTACAAGTGTAACTGTTACGTGAGAGATGTATTATTGTATAATATAAGTGTACTAGTTACACTAGCGATGTGTTATTGTGTAGTCCAAGCGTACTTGTGTGACTTGTGTTTGTACTCGATGTATCGCGAGTGATGTGTGAATTGTGGTGGACTGATTTATGGACTTACGGACTCGTGTGTAGTGGACTTTTGTGCGCGCTTCTTTTGTGTTTCTTTGAATATTATTGCATAATATTCTTAAAGTGGGGGGCAGTGTCACAAAAGAGCGCGTAATCAAAGCGCGCGCCGAGTGTCGCGCAAGCCAGCGAAAGAACACGCCGGTCCCGCGGCAACTTCAACAGAGGGGGAGAGCGCATACGCCTCAAGCAACCACGCTAACAACGGCGCCGAAACGTCTGGAACGAGGTTCGACGAAGCGACGTTAACCGGAGAGAGAGAGAAAGCACACGCGCGCGCCGAGACTCCTTCTCACCCGGCGAGCCGAGAGAGATAACAACAGCGTGAGCGTGCGTGAACAGCATGAGTCATCATCACCCCCCCTCGAGAATGTTCCGAAAGCAGCGGTCGAAGGTACGAGAAAAGAGTAGAAGCTTCCCAAGCTTTTGGCCGTGCTACGGAATCACAACTCCGATCGAATGTTCGAGAAGGACCGTCGACGGCTATATAACGCCGTGCGAGCATTGTCAGTTAGGAATCCAGGAGTCCAGTGAGGAATTCAAGAGTTGAGTCCGCACCGTGAAGTGATGTAACGTGAAGACCAAGCGTCTGCGGAAGAAGGGGATTCCCCGGCAAGCTAGTCAACGAGTTCGTCGAGCGTCTGCATTTCCGGAAGAAGCTCCTTCTTCGAGATTTGCTCCCAAGTTACGCCGAGATCGTCTGACTCCAAGACCAACCAGCACGGTGAATACGATTGGACACTTAGTGTTCCTATTTATTTTGTACTTTACGTGTTGGACTCTTGTGCTTGTCGTTATTTTCTGTGATTGTTAATACCCATCTGATTTGTATTGTGTTGTGTCTAGCCTAAGTTTGCAAGTGTGTACGTAACTGCCTTGTGTGAAGAATATATTTTGTTGTGTTTTGACAACTCTGGGCTCTGACTCGGTCTTTGGACAGCAACTGGCGTTCGCTGGCGCACCAGAGGGCCCACTCTTAATTGTCCTTGCTTTCGTGGGATTATTTTCGGAAGCTGATAAGTCGGCTTTGGAATTTGATCCGGCGTCTGCGCCTCGTTCACCGGGGTCTGTGACAGATACCGACAGTTGCCTGTGGGCTAGGTTGAACAACAAGGGCGATAGCACTGCTTCCTGAGGCGTGCCTTTGGGTCCGAGTGAATACCCTTCTGATTTGTGGTCTCCAAGCTTTGACGTGGCTTTGCGGTTCTCCAGGAATGATCTTACGTAACCGTGAAATGCTTGTCCTAAGTTAAGATCCGAGATGGATTCCAGAATATGTCGGTGTGATATGTTGTCGAAGGCCTTCTCTGGGTCAAGCCCGAGAATTCCCCGCACGTCTCTCGTATCTTGGTCTATGATTTGAGTCTTGATTAATTTCATTGCATCTTGTGTCGAGAGGCCTGGTCGGAAGCCCACCATGTTGTAGGGAAGGAGACCGCTCCGTTCGACATGCTTAGAAATCCGATTGTGAATTACGTGTACCGCTACCTTTCCTACGCAGGATGTAAGGGAAATCGGTCTGAGGTTGGATAGGTTTGGAGCTTTGCCGGGCTTCGGAATGAGGATTACCAGAGCCTCTTTCCAACCTCGTGGGACTTCACCTGTTTGCCAGGCCTTGTTGATTTCTTCTCTAAGCCACGCTATGAAGTCGTCGTCAAGGTTTCTAAGAGCCTTATTGGTGATTTGATCAGGCCCTGGCGCGAACCTGGTATTGAGGCAGTGTAGGGCCTCCCTGATCTCGTAGACTTTGAAGGGGACGTCCAACTCTGGGCGCGAACCGCCCCTATACGCTGGGTAGTCGTCTGGGTTGGCCAAGCCCAGGGGGAGGTACCGACAAGCGAGGTTATCCAGGGCTTTCGACACGTCTTCTTGGCGAGTGGTCTCATGTACGATTCTCTCTAGTACTTTACTTTGGTTGGATCTAGCATTGGTTGCGTCGAGTAGGTGCTTGAGGAGATTCCACTTGGCGCCCACTCTCATTTGTCCGTCAACCGAATTGCATATTTCATCCCACTGCTGTTGGCTTAGTACCCGACAGTGCTCCTCAATGGCTTTGTTAAGCTCTGCGATCTTTTTTCTAAGCCGCCGATTGAGCCTTTGCCCTTTCCACCTGTTCAGTAGCGATATGTTTGCTTCGAGTAGGTGTGCCAGCCGACTATTCACCCGGTCGACTTCGAGGTCGGTCTGTATCTTCCTAGTCACCGCTTTAATATCTGCCCTGAGCAGCTCGGTCCATTGATCCAGGTTAACTATTGTGCTCTGTTGCTCTTGCTGGCAGCGCGTTTTCCGGATTTTTCTAAAGGCTTCCCAGTTAGTAAACACAAATTCACGTAGAGGTTCGCATCCAACCTCTAGGGTTGTGACCAGAATGTTATGATCACTTCCTAGATTCTCGTTGAGATTGGTCCAGGAGGCCGATTTGAAGCCCCTGACGAAGCACAGGTCGGGAGTAGTGTCGCGCGTACAGGAGTTTCCAGTTCTTGTGGGGAACGCCGGATCTGTGAGAAGGAGGAGGTTGTGGTTGGTTGTGACCTGCCACAAGTCTATCCCTTTGAGGCGGGACTGGGGATAGCCCCACGCTTGGTGCGGGGCGTTGCAGTCCCCTGCCACCAGTAACGGACACGCCTTGGCCCGGCTCACTGCCTTATTGATGATGTTGGTAAATCTCTGTTTATGATCGTTGGGCGAGCTGTACATGTTGAGGATGA
The DNA here is from genome assembly GCF_013339745.2 of Dermacentor silvarum. Taxonomy (NCBI): domain Eukaryota; kingdom Metazoa; phylum Arthropoda; class Arachnida; order Ixodida; family Ixodidae; genus Dermacentor; species Dermacentor silvarum. The sequence goes on from NC_051157.2 coordinate 188,411,716, forward strand.
ACATGCTCTCTTTGAGGTACCTCCCAGGAATAATTTCAATGAGCAAATGCTCGACCTTGTTGGAGTTACAGCCAATATCGTGTACGATAAAAGTGAATTGATTGGCTACCAGGGTACTGATGCCTCGTTTTCCTACCTCCTGACATGTGTGTGTTGTATAGCCGGGTATTGACACCGTGTTTGTGAGGGTTTCCTGCAGTAGAATGACGTGTGGCTTTTTTACTGTGGACCGAATGAACTGTTGGAGGACATTCCTTTTTGGTTGGAAGCCTCTGCAGTTCCATTGCCATATTTCCATATTATTTTGGTGTACCGCCATGTTGTGTGTTAGTGTTGACACCAGTCTGGTGTCCTTGCATCAGGCACATGTTCGAGACTGCCGTCTCTAGCTTGTCGCACCTGGCCACTAGGGTATGTATTGCTTCTACAACTTTGTCTAATACAGCCTCAAGCTTGTCTAAACGACTGTTGGTTGCGTTTTCGAATTTGTCAAAGCGGCTGGAGAGGGCGCTTTTCGGCTGTCCGCCCGCCAGAGATAGTGCTCTCTTTTTGGTTTGACCATTAACCACAGGTTCTGCCACTGGAACTTCTACTGGAATCACCGGTTCTGCTACTTGAACTTCTATGGGATCCTCGACCACAGGGGTAGGCGGCAGCGCAGATTGACTGGTGCACTCCTCTCCCGTCTTCCGATCGTCTTTTTTGAGTGCGGCTACTTCAGACCGGAGCTGGTCAAGTGCCTGCTTTA
>NC_051157.2:188412563-188430292 GCF_013339745.2 Dermacentor silvarum
GCGTCGCATTGCCTGATCACACCATGGCCGATACTTTCTAGCGATGCGTTATGCTTTATTCTATATACTAGTCTTATCACCCACCGCTCATGGCCGGCTGATCCAGTTGATAACGTTACAGTGTACTAGAAGTATGGGGTAGTGGGTTCAGGAGAGGGCGCGCGCCATACAATGGCGTGAATCGGCGAGTGTTGACAGATCCCGGATGTATGCGGTGGCGCTGCAGTAGCGTGGGCTGTAAAACCCCTTGATCTTGAAAGTAGCGACACTCTCCTCCGCGCGCGCGCTTTCCTCCTCAATTCTCCTCGCCCGCCGGCTGCGCGCGCTGCGCACGGCACGCTATTGCGCCTGGGCTCCCGCGGACGGGCCGCAGAATTCGATGGAGGCGCATGATTTTGGGCCAGTTGCGCGCCCCACTGGCGTAGAATATTTTGAAAAATGGCGATAACAGCATGGAGAATGCTGAAGGCAACGTTTATGAGGAGGTTAGTTGCATCTTAAAGCCGTGAATGACACACACTGGTGTAAAAGGAGCTTTGAGGCGAGTTCTATACTACAGTTATTTTTTCTGCCACATGATACGCTGCTTTACTTTTTGTATCTGATCTAGTATTGCTTGTGGCAGATCGCTCTATGTTTGGCAGTTTTTTCTTGTATGTGTGCGCATGTGCACCGCAGGTATCATATTCAGTGTGTCTTCTTATAATGAATTACTGGCGAGAGCATCGTCCCTCCATGTGTTTGTCTCAATGTCAAAGTAGCTTTTGCGCTGTGGTTTCTGCAATGAATAGGACGGTTGCGCAATTTCAGTGCGATGAAGCGGTGCCGGCAGCCACTCATCACCCACAATAACAGAATCCGAGGAAATGTATTTGCAGATTATTCTTTAGGCGTCGGTGTCAATGAAGCTTGAAAAACACTCGCTATACCTATGGGAGAAGGCATTCTATATCTTTAGGCAAAAGAAACGCCTCTGGAAAAGGTATTTTGCTATTTCACACCAACATACCGTTAAATTATGTAGTAGGATAGTTAAAATTGCGATATTGATTAGGGGGGGGGGGAGCTATTGCCGACGTATTGTAGATTGCTGGCAAGCATGCGGTGGCGACAGGCTCTGCATAAAGGATCAAAGTTTCGTTGGCTGCGTCGTTAAGCGACCGAGATCAATATTGCTGAAATTATTAGAGGTGGGACAAGGAGCAGCAATCACTTACTACCATCAGTTCCAGGTTCATGCCGCTGTCGAGGGGGCTTTCTCTGCTTCACGACAGGTCGGTGGGAAAAAATTGTTGGAACTGCGATGGGCTTCAGCTTTCCCCCCCCCCCCAAGTTCTTGCAGCATGCGCGGCTCAAATTGGTCTTCAGTGAAATGTAGCTAAATATTTATCGAAGAGTTAATCACTCAGGCGGGATGAATAAAACGTCCTTTATACAAGTACAAGTGTCTAATACACTGCAGTGATAACCATTATTGCCTACATAATATTCCCTGCATTGCTACATCATAACCATAATCATTATTTATTGCTCAACTTCTTAATCAAAGCGCATTGATACAATGACATCGGCTCGAGTTACATGGATGGAAAAGGTTTACCCACAGAACAAAACCGAAGAAAGGTGATTTAACGCATTCGCTATTAAAGCAAAGATTCCCGGCCTCCGCCTAGAAGTCGATATCAACTGCAAGGGGGCGCGATCATGTGAACACCTCCTGCACATTGCTTGTATCCGTGAGACAGCCAAATAATAATCGTCACCCACTCACGCATGCATGGCAGCCCAGTTCAAAGCAAATTCAAGAACTGAAAAAGATCACCAGGTGTCTTTAGCTATCGCCTCAGGGACTCGAATGCGAGTCTTGTAAAATCTACTGTAATTCACCTCAATCCACACTAATCCACCATCACGCACTTTATTCGACCTTAAGCCACTCTAACCCTCCTTAATACACCTTGATAGACCTTAATCCACCTCTGCACCCTAATCGTCCTTAATCCACCTTATTCAACCTTAGTCCATTCTAATTCTCCTTAATACACTTTAATCGACCGTAATCCATCTTAATCTTCCTTCATGCACGTTAATCGGCGTTAATCCACCCTAATCCTCCTTATTATATCTTGATCCACCCTAAACCACCCTAATCCAGCTTAATTCTCCTTAATCGACCCTAGCCCTCCTTATTTAACCGTAATCCACCTTAATCAACTTTAAACACCTTAATAAAATCGTTAATCTGTCATGAATGTACTTTGCTAATAATTAATAATTTATTATACACGACTGGACTTGATTTAACTCGCTTCTGGCCTTCATTAGGTCACGTTACTTTCTGTACCTCAAACGCTCACCTTGAAACATATCCAACTAAGGATCTCGCCTTAAAATGTGGACTAGCTGGCGCTCATCACCTGCAATACCACGGGTATACTTGCCACTATTTTTTGGGGGCCCTGCATTCATTGTATTTAAGTGACTGACACACGCATAGAAGTAAGCTGTAAATAGCTCCTCTACAAGCTGCTATTTCGATTTTCAGTAAAACAGGCAACGAATCCTAACAATCACGAAAAGTGCGATCGAGATGCTGTATCTTCGGGTATATCTGTTCAGTGGAAAGCAGAATCTATAGTGCTGCATTTCCGATTGAATAAGAGTTGACGACGTGCCAGGTGATGGAGTCCCAGCAGAATATTCAGCATTCTGAGGAGAACCCCATTTTTATGCAACGTACAAATTGCCGCTGCAAAAACGCTTATGGGCAGGCCGGAAGAATTGAAAATGCAGCATTAGGGGATGCTTTGATACGAGCAATAAGAAAGGCGCCTTACCTCGGAAACAACACTGTTCATTGTCGGAACAAAGTTCTTCCGACCAATGTTGTGCAGCCACTGCTTCTTGCGCAAGCCATCACGCTTTCCTTACGGTATCGCAAAAACTGCATAGCCATCATCACGCTTCTTGCTGCAGTTATATGCGCAGCAGCACGGCATAGCGCAAGCAGACAGTGCACGAAACAGCGTGCAATGTTAGCGTGCGGCGTTCTCTATACGCCGAGCCAGCCGAGCTGAGGCGCAAAATGGCGCCAACGAAAAAGCAAAACACAAGCAAAACGCAAGCTCCGCTCGTTTCCAAGGGCAACGGCAGGGAAACCAATCATCGTGCAGGAAAACGGGCGCAAGACCGTCTGCCGCGGAGGGGACTCGCGAGGAGCGAGGAGGAGGCGAGGAGGTCGCGCGCCGGCGGCAGAGTACAAAGAGTGGCGGTACTTTCCTACATCAAGGGACTTTAGTGGGCTGTAAGCTCGGCATTCTCTGATCCACACCGCTCTCTTCCTGTCTCTTAATGTTAGTCCTAAGATTTTTCGTTCCATCGCTCTTTGGATCAGAGAACAAACGGGGATAGCCGATATTCTAGTTGACATTAAGCGGAAGAAATGGAGCTGGGCAGGCCATGTAATGCGTAGGATGGATAACCGGTGGACCATTAGGGTTACAGAATGGATACCAAGAGAAGGGAAGCGCAGTCGAGGTCGGCAGAAAACCAGATGGGAAGATGAAGTTGGGGCATTTGCAGGCGCAAGTTGGAATACGCTAGCGCAAGACAGGTGTAATTGGAGATCGCAGGGAGAGGCCTTCGTCCTGCAGTGGACATAAAATATAGGCTGATGATGATGATGATGACGAAGCTCGGCATTCCCGGCACGGCGGCAGCATGTTGCTTTTGCTTTGTTTGCGTCGCTCTGCTGTGCTGCTGCGCTCTCTGACCTCGCTTGCCGAATGAAGCAACCCACGTTTTCTTCGCTGTAAAAGGGGTACGACAGATGCAATGCCTGGCCACAGGCGTCAACGTCATTGCTTCGCTCCCGGGTTCAAGACAGGATACCAATGGACGAAAGGCGAGCAGCCGTCACTGTTCGCGGTGCCGAAGGATGAAAATCTACGAAAACAATGGGAACGGAACCTACACCGAAAGGACAAAACATTAGACGAAACCTGCTCCGTCTGTGACTTGCATTTCGAACCGTCATGTATTACAAGAGACTTTGTGCGCATCATTAATGGCGAAGAGGTCCGCATCCCTCGAGGAAAGCCGGAATTGCTGCTCAACGCAGTGCCAACTTTGCTTCCGAACACGCCGAGCTATCTATCCAAGAAAAGGCCGCTTCAGAGGCCCCCGAGGAAAAGGAAAAGCGCATGTATTTGCCCCGTTGAAGCGAAACGACCTTAAAGTTGCGATTCTGCGTGTGACCAGGAAGCGAGCGTGTCGACGGCCACGCCACACTCTCAAGCAGACAGCGAAACGTCCGTACAGGGCGATTTTGCAAAGCTGGATGTTCCTTCGCTATACTGGAGCTGCCACCGCATGCCTGATCGCAATGGGACCGTTTATTGCAAGTTAAAAAAAGGAGAAAATCAAAATGTAGTCAGCGAGGATGGTGGTGCTTTCGCAGGACGACGGGCCTGGTGTCGCATATAGCGCGCACCTATGCGGCCACTTGGTCGAAGCAAGACGCATCGCCAGCTGTGAAGAAGGAAACCTACTACTTCAAAAGCGGGACTCATATCGCCTCTGCATAGGTGCATTGCAAACTAGCATGATACCATAATTTAAATTTTTTTTATTTACCAAAAAACAGCCTAACGAAAGGACTCGAAGCTCAGGTGACAATCCACGAGGGCACATAAACGGTGTGCCGGAAAAGAGACATCAGAAGGTATGTATCTTTCCTACACTATAATATTATTATGGCAGTGTTGCTTCGAAATTAGGCACAGTGCTATGCATGTATAATTCTTTAGGAACGCAAACGCTGTGGTCAATTATTCTTGCTCTATTTTACTGTACTTTGCAGGACAAGCATGCGTGTGCTGCCGTTACCTCAGAAAGGTCCTGCTGACACGTTGCTCATGGCTAAAACGATGAGCTGGCAAGAAACCGCTGAATACAGCACAGAAGCTGCGTTGTGCACGATAAAGAAACCGGAGGATGTCATTACGAGTGAGTGATCTGAAAAATCAGCTGAGCAAGATGCAAAAGGAAAAGGCCCTTAAGCCACAGGAAGTACTTGAGGCAGAGATTTCAGCCCTTGACCCTAAACAACAAGAATGTGTAAGGCCATGTTTCTCAGCAGCAAAAAGGCAGAGCAGCAAGGGAAACGTATACAGCAAGGCTTGGATACTATAGTTTATCTTCATGAAAATGATGAGTGCGAAATTATATGAACATCTCCGAAAGCATAATATTATATCCCTGCCAAGCAAGAGTACCCTGAAGCGCTATTTGAGGGCGTACAAAGGCACATGTGGGTTCAGCCACAAAGTGTTCAATCAACTAAAGCAAAAAACATAGCACATGAGTAGCTTCGAGCTATATGGTGGCTTTTTGGTTGATGAAATTAAATTGTCGGAGCGCCTAAATGTTACAGCTTCTGGCCGTATTGAGGGATTAGTTGACATCGGCCCTTTTAGAGCTGACGGACAGGACGTTCCTTGTGACCATGGGATGGTCATAATGTTTGTGCCGTTTGCTGGCAAATGGACGCAAGTTATTGGTGCTTTTGCCACTAGTATCAATGCCAAGGCTGAAGTGCTTGCTAAAATACTTATAGAAGCCACAATACTTGCCGAAACCAGTGGCCTTGTGGTTGATTTCATTACGTGTGACAGAGCATCATGGAATCGCCGCATGTGGAACATATTGGGAGTCGGTGTCAAGAATGGGAAGATTACGTGCAGCCGACAACACCCTGTTGATCCGTCTAGGCATCTGTACTTCTTATCAGACGTCCCCTATTTATTGAAGTGTCTGAGAAATTCTCTTCTGAAAGGCCCACTGAACACTCCAGGTGGCATGGTAAGTGTCCAACCGTGACGAAGTGCACTTGTGGCACCAAACCTTAAAAAGGCTGTAGTGTACTCTGACATTTTTCACAGCCCAAGTTTTCCTGGTAATGGACTAATCAATATGTTTTGCACTATTGTAACATTTCAGGTTTCGATCGAACCTGTAAGACGGACCTTCAAGCTCGACTCAAGCCATGTTACTCTGAAGGCAATGCCTGGCCTGACATATGCGCACTTGCAACCAAACGGGTTTGAGAAAATGAGGCTGACACTCGCATTCCAACTATTTGGGAACCGTGTGATCAATGGCCTACACTTCTACAAGGAGACGGAGAAGTTGGAATCGTCATGGGGTGACATTGATCCAACAATTGCATTCTTCAGGTACGCAAAAGTTAAAAAAATATTCCGCCCCATTCCACCCTGTGAAACTGGATGTACTATAGCGAAGCTGTTAAACAAGCGCCACCACGACAATTGACGTTAGACAACCAACACCACAACTGCTGGTGTAATACTTTTATTACAATCTGTACGGCGTGGTTGGGTGTCGTGGGTTGTTACAGCACGTTTGTCTTCGTTTGTTTCTTTGTGTAATGTCTACATTAAAATCACCAACTATAGTCTTTCATGATGATGAATGCATACGAGTGCTTCCACTCCTGCCCTTTTGCTTCTTTGATGCTGAATTGCAACAACGACATAACCTGGTCCTATGTGTGCAATAAAGTGCATTTTTACGGTTTCAGAATTGTCAACTGCCTCATTAGGACAATGACGTCCCGCTAATTCACAGCACAAGCATTGCGTCCAGGCTCCCGCAGTGTGCAGAGAATTAAGGACTTCCTTCAGCATCTGTCGCACTGGGAGAAGCATACACATGGAGCAGGGGGATACTTGAGTGTGTCAATGGCAGGCGGTCTCATCCACTTACTGCCACCCTTGCTATATTGGACTACCTCGGCAAGCAAGGCTTCGAGTATTTAATGACGTCTCGCTTAAGCCAGGATCCTTTAGAGGACTTTTTCGGCATTGTAAGACAATCCTGTGGATCAGACAACCACCCGACGCCTACCCAGTTTTTGATTGTCGTGAACTGCCTCTCATTTTACAATTTGGCCAACTCAATAAGCTCAAGCAATGCTGACACTAAAGAGGTGGTCAGTTCCGTGCTCAATGCTTGTGATGCTCACACTGCAGAAACTGACATTGATAAACTCATCAAGTCAGGTAACCTGTCATTGGCAGAACGCAAGCTACATCGTATTTCTTTTGAACAGAGTGGCTACATCATAGAAAAGAGTGATGACCGGCTCATCCACTACATGGCAGGTTATGTAGCGCGCAAAGTTATTGCTCGCAATGACTGTGTAGAATGCAAAAACTTGCTTCTGCAAGGACCCAATGAGATAGCCGAAGATGATACACTCACTGCTATTTGTGACAAAGGAATGTTGCTTTACCCGTCACGTGCGTTTTTCTCAACAGTAAGAGAGTTGGAGAATATGTTCACTGCTTTCTTCAGCCAGGAAAAGCTGTGTAGCAACAGCATAGTAGATGTCATGCTGTTGGGCAACTCTCAGATTTCATATGGTGTACGGTGCAGCAAGCACTCCGAAGTGCTTACTGCCAGCATAGTGAAATTTTATGTCCTGACAAGGCTTCACTTCTATCTAAAAGGATTTAATGAGTCACGGGAAGCACGTAGGAAAAAGAACTTTCATGCAAGATGAGTAAGTGCTCATAGTTGTTTCTCTAGCCTATGTTCAGTGCATGAATACCAGGAACAGAATAGAATAATGTACATTTGAGAACTGGCAACACCTGTATAGCTTCAAATAAAGAATTGTTCTGTTCTCGAAAATTGTCTTTTTTTGCATTCAGCCATGTTTAGAAAGCATGCTGACGTCCATTTTTTCCACGCCAGCGCTTTGGCTTCTTCTGAGGGCAGAGAAATTTGTTAAAGCCGTTAACTGCTCAATGCATCAAGGGAGCTCAATATAAATCTATGACGGCACGAGAACCTGGAGGCAACTACAAAGTCGCATCGCCAGGCCTTTGCGAACCATGAAGAATCGTTAGTTACAGGGAATGATAAAAATGGTTTATTCAGAAAGAGAAACATAACGATGTAGATTAACCTAATACTTCTCTTCGGCGGTTTCTAACAAATGCTGACCACACCTTTCGACAAAATTACAGAACATGGTTGAAGCTTTAAAATGGTCACGTTTGCGGTAACAGTTATCACGCACGGAACGATATAAAAACAAAGCTGAAATAGGATATTCTCGGTTTGTTCGTGGTACGCCCCAGTAATAAATTACATGTACCGACGCCGCGAGTCCGTGCTGGGCCGCATTCGAAAATCGGCTGTTCCATGTAGGCCGCTTGGCACTCTCAGCGTTTCCTGCGTTAGGTGGTGGTTGTTCAAAAGCCAGTAAGCCCGGCAATTCCTGTGGGCGGCGGCAATTACTTACGTGACATGCACTGAGATACAGAGCGACGATTCCAGGCCGCGATGCAAGGCGTACGGCGAGTTTCATACAGCCCATGCTCTGCTGGCGCCACCATCGCGCCGTCAATGTGAAAAGCCTTGCTTGCGGGCGCTCCCTGAACCCACTACCCCATACTTCTAGTACACTGTAATAACGTCTACGTATACAGCCACATTGACAAGTAGACGTATAGTGCACTAGAAAAGTTACTAAAGTAGATAACTAGTACGCGCGTTCCCTTGGAGACAGGCAGTGTTGTATTGCCCTCTAGCGGGCGGCATGAAGCTGCGTAGCTCGGCCGCTTTTAGGCAGGAGTGGCCACTCTTGTAATCCGTATGTTACTCTATGCGTGATCTACCAGTGGTGACGAGCCCGCGCTCCAGGCCGCGTTATCGCTGTCTCGTGAAACGCAAGTGACTCAGCCCGACTCGTCTGGCTGAGAAGCGGCCGAATATCATCGATAGCGTTGCGCGCGCCACAGGTAACCGCTTGCGCGACGGAAGCGCCGGCACTGCCATCTCTTGTGCACTTCACTGCTTACTCGCACCGCGAGAGTATAGTGAACTAGAGTATACTAGTTCACTACACGCATATAGAATATATATTCAATATACGCATATAGAATATATATGCGTATATTCTATTTCACTTTATCGAGAGGAAACTTCAAGGCGCCGCCTTGCGTACATTTGTTTTTATAAATTAAAAGGTCACCGTTGTCAGCCTTTGATGACGCGAAAAGTCATTAATATTCATTACGATACACACGCAATAGTGAAAAGTGCAAAATGTCGCAGAAAGATTGCTGGCTTCAACCAATACTATTTCAAATAAACGTGTTTTTAATAAAAATGATGGTTCGAAACACAAATGCCAACCCCCACCCGAGAGCGATGCAAATGCTATGAGCACGCGTTGTGAACAAAAGATTTTCATGGCCCCAAGTGACAGGGAAAATACGGCGATACGCATGCCTCTCGACTGTCATTGCATATGGCCGCTCATTACCATAATTCTCCCGGCTCGTCGCGCCACAAATTATAGCGGAAAATCTCTGCAAATGGTGGCCCAGCGCAACGTGACGCAACGTCAAATTGACGTTTACGAAACAGCCCTTCCAGTGACGCTCTTCAGGGAATATTCCTTCAGCCAATCAGCAAACTGACATGCCAGCTATCTTGGAACGCCACCACATATTCGCGAAATTGCAGATGCATTGCACAGGCTTCGGCACGCTACCGTCAACTTTCTTTTTAAGGCGCTATAAAGTCGCAATATAGGTGCCAAGGACCACAAAAGAGTATTAGTCGATAAAATTTGCAGGGCCACGTCACGTTTCGTCATTCTGATGAAAACGCAAAATTGCATTGTGCAAAACTTCCGTTTCCCGGCACAAATTTCAAAACACGTGACCTCTGGACAGCCAATGAGACAGCCAAGATGGCGGATAATGGCGGTCGTGCAGCCGCCATGCGTGTCGAGAATAGAGCCTCTGAGTCGCTATTCTGGACATTGCGCCATTTTCTTCGAGGCGTGACGTAGACGCGACGCTTACAAAATGGCGCTGATGGCCCCGATTTGCTTTCGTAACGTGACGCAAATTTGACGTTTCGCCTAAGAAACTGTAATGTAGGCATTGAACCTAGCGTTTTTTATAAAGGAAAACAGTTTTACTCCCCAGTAAAAATAAAGCAGCTAGCTCAAAGCGTACGATTATTCCATCGTCTGCATGCATGCGCACAAGCTGTCGTCTGCTTCATTAGCTAGGATGCGTGTCGTCGGGAAACGAAATGAGTCATCGTAGATTGGCGCCCACGCGCTTGCGTTCTAGCTTGAGACAACATACGTGACCTACCAGTGATGATGAGCGCACACTCTAGGCCGCGTTAACGCCCGTTTATAGTCCGACGTTATGGGCGCGTGGGCCAGCGTCGTTTGCGGCCAGTCACGCTACGCCGGTTGCGCTGCGCCAGCCGAAACGCCATCTCCTCTATTGACCCTTTGCGCGGAGCAGTTTGTTTTAGAGAAACGAGATGGCGCAAACGGCGGGGCGCCATACCTCTCCTCAGCGACCGCGCACGAATACGAAACCATTACCGCTTCTACCTTGCTTCTGTGCGATCAGGTGTCGGAAATGCAACTGAGTTTTCGCTAACACACTGTGTTCCAATCATGCTTGATTGAATCATGTGGATTGAAGACGTGTGCAGTAGTTGGCTGGAAAAATAGTGACTAGCATGTTAAGGAATAGAATGAATCTGTGTGGCCAAGTTCGCGGACCGCTGCTGCAACTGTTCGAACGTGTTACCGGCACTTCGTGATGTACGGCTTTCCTCGAGGATACAGAAATTTGCTTATCCGCCAGCCTTGTATTGCTAACCTTCAAAGAAAGGGCTTCATCCCCAGAACGTCGGCAAGAGTGAGTACCACTCATTAAACAATGACAAAGGGAGTAGCGCCGCTTCCTGTCATAGTAAGTTTCGCGCACGTTATCTATACATATATGTCCCAAATGGCAGGAAAACCAACGCCCTCTCTATCGCCGACGTATCTAAAGTAAGTGAATGGGCGCACACTTGAATATGTACGCACTGTATACGCACAACAAATGACGGATTACACTGATGGCGCACGGATTAATGGTCGAAGTTGAATGTTTCGTGACGGTCCACAAGAGTAAGCGAGTTTCTAGCTGTAATAAACATTTGCTACAAGGTATTACAATGTACAAAACAGCTACGTTTCAAGCCTTGTGCGCAGCAAGAACAAATCTATCGGAACTGAGCACACCCGCGAGCGATTGGGCAGAAAATAATCAGATAGTGGCCGCACTGAGGAACTTCACTGAGTCAGAACTGACAAGCCACTGCTTCAAACTATTTGACGAATAAAGAACAAATAGCAAAACACACCAATCCTGACTGAATTCATGAGCGGAATGTTTGGATAGCTTGGAATACATATTTAGCCCGGCTTTTGGAAGAAGCACCATATACGCTGCTTGCGCCGTTGGGACATAGCATAATCAGCTCCGAAAGCGTTTTTACATGTTCTCTGAAGCTGTGATCAAAGCTTCGTGTCGTCCACCTAGTCACCGTCTACGATATCTCCGAAAACATGTTTTTTTTAGCCGCGCCGGTGTCATAGACTTCCATTGTAAACAAGGAGGCAACGGAGGCAGTTGAGCCAAGCAATGGACGCGTCCCCACGTGATCAAACATGGCAGCGCCCTCAGGATCGCCGCGAAAAGGGTCAATACTCCAACGCGCGCGCCGTCGGCTCTTATCTTCGGAGCATGCCCAGAACAATCCAAAGCCCGCGCGTCGCTTTGAACGGCTGTTTGCGACCGTCGGCGAAGCAGGGGGGCAACACTCCATTTGCTAGTAGATACAGCGTTTGACCGCTGGCGCCACGCTGCGCCGCTCGCGCGTACCGCGTTTCTAGGTGGTTCCGTTCGCCTAAGGCGCTCGTCGCAATCATATGGTTCGCACGAACACGTCTCTTGGAAGCGTGGCTGTATGGCTGAGGGAAGAAGAAAAGAAGCCGGTTCGAACGGCCACGTCTGCGATGAGCTCTGCTGGAAATAGCGCATCGGCCCTTCGCCGAGGATTCCACCCCCCGTCAACTACTGATTCCGGTAATTATAAGGTCGTTCTCCCTCGTCTACCAACTGGCAATACCGTTCTCAACTCAGTTTTCCTCCATGCTGACCTGGCAGGGCGGCCATATCAGGCCCCGGACTTTCGCGATGCACTCCTTTCAGTTCTGAATGCAGCTGATATCCTCGGTGCTGGACAGTACCAGATGAGTCATTTGTGGCTAGTAACATGCGTTAATAGCATCGCGAAACAGAAACTTGTCGACAAAGTCGAGCTGCTGGTGAAGGGCCTCAAGTGCCTTGTCATAGACCCAGAATGCAAAAATATCAAGATGAAGCTTCTTTGGCTTCCCCCACACCTCGAACAGAGACGGATTGTTGAAACGCTAGAACCTTATGGAACAGTGCAGTCTGTCACGAGAGAAATGTGGCGGTGTGACGGCATGGAGGGCTGGCAAATGACTAATCGCGACGTGGCGTTTACACTGAAGGACGGAGTCTCTGCCAGTAATCTGCCTCACCTATTGAGCATATACAGACACCAGTGCCTCATCTTGGTTCCTGGACGACCACCACTTTGCCTACGGTGCAACAGAGTCGGGCATATCCGGCGACAATGTAGGACACCACGCTGCAGCAACTGTCACCGCTACGGTCACATTGCAGATGCATGCATCGGAACCTACGCTAACAAGCTTCGTGGAAACAGACCAGCTGAGGATGAGACCATCACCGATCATCTAATGGATGTGAGCGAGGTTGTGGATGCGACCGGTGAAACACCAACTGAAGCTCATCGACAGGAAGAGACAAAGCCTTCATCGGCTGACGATAGCCTTAGCCGGAAGCCTGCCGCTGTGGAGGATACTAAGTTGCCTGACGACGAACCAACTATGTCATGGGCAGAATTGCCACCAGTTCAAGACCGCCCGCCATCAGTGGAATCTGGATTGATGTGTGAGGCTACTAAGAAGCGTCCAGCGCCAGCTGACAACCCATCGTCCGTGGGAAAGGAGGCCTGGGTTCCCAAAGTGTCAAAGTTGACAAAACCGCTCCGAGGAACGCCTGCACCCACATATGTCTCTTGTGTTGAAGTGCAGCAAAAGGTCGCCAGTGCATCACCTCCTCAAGACGGGAGTGATGCACCCCTAGAGCAGCGTGTGAACGCTGCACCAACGTAGGTAATCATGGCGGGCACTCTTCCCTTCCACTTTGGTACTTTAAATGTCCGTGGCTTACACAGTAAGCGACGGCAAGTTCAACTCCTTCGTTTGCTACGCAATAGGAAATTAGATATTGGTGCTATCCACGAAACAAAGATTGAATCCGATGAAAACACAGAAGTAGCTCTAACTCCATTTCTATCTGACTATAATGTTTGTGTAAGCCATGCAATAGGAGTTTCCGCTGGTTGTATGTTATTCGTTAGAAGACATTTACAATGTGATGTGCTGCGTTTGTTTACAGATAGGGAAGGGCGCCTAATATGGTGTGATATTGATATCAGTGGTATTAGCTTTAGATTTGTGTGTGTTTATGCCCGGAACAAGCTACGTGAAGGAGAGTGTTTCTTTTTATCTCTAGAACATAATTTGTCTACTGATCGTGCATTGGTCCTTTTTGGGGACTTCAATTGTGTATGTAATGTGCAAGATCGTGCGTCATTGAGGCTGAGACGTGATCCAAGTAGTGATGTGTTGCAACGCCTGATGTGTGATTATCAGCTTGTGGACATTGGGGAACATGAAAAAGCGGGGTGTCGCTACACGCATTTCCAAGGTATCTCGCATGCAAGGCTTGATCGAATTTACGTTTCGCTTAGCGCCCTATCACTTATTCATGGTTACACTGTGCACCCTGTTTTCTTCAGTGACCATTGCCTAGTCTCAGCATCTTTTGGTAGCCGTCGATACCAAAGCCGGCGTATGTGCTGGGAGCTGTGGAAATTTATAAACCAACTCCTTTCGCGCGATTGCTTCCTAAAGCGTGTTACTGAGCTTATAGCTCATCTGTCATGTCGCAAGGACTTGCCTCTTTTTGCTGTTTGGGAATTAATCAAACAGGAAATTAAAATGATAGCTATCGAAGAATCATCAATATTGGCCTTTGAACAAAAGAATAACTACAAAGAATTGTATAGACTTCTGAAGGAATTACATAAACTTGAATGTCTACATCCGGGTGAATATATTGATGATATTCATAACACCAAGGCGCAGTTACAGGTTTTGTACGCAGAAAAATACAGAGGTGCACTAGTGCGTGCGCGAGCGCAGCGTTTTCTAGAAGAACAGCCATGCAGTAGATCCCTAGGTGATGAGCGCCGAGATGCGCTGTCTAAACAAATCCTAGAAATAGACTATGGTGGAATCGTTGTTAATGAGCCGACCCTCATAACTCAAGCGTTCTTTGAACATTACCAAAAATTATTTCGAAGCCATAAGCCATTGGATACATGTGTGTCTGCCACCAAATTTGTATCCCTGCTGCCTCAGTTAAATCAGGACGATTATGATTATACAAACGATGACATTGATATTATTGAGATAACTGCATGCATAGATTCATTAGCGAAAGGCAAGACGCCTGGCCCGGATGGCCTTACTGCCGAATTTTATCAGTGTTTTCGTTCCCTCTTGTCCCCATTATTACTTCAGGTGTACCGTGAAGCCTTGGAGGTAGGTTACCTACCAGCCACAATGTACGACGGGCACACTGTACTCATAGCCAAAAGCAATGATGAAACTAAATTGCAAAAAGTGGACGGATACCGGCCTATTTCCTTATGCAATGTGGATTATAAAATTTTTGCAAAAGTATTAGCTAACCGTTTACAAGTCGTGATGAGATCTGTGGTAGGTGATCATCAAACCTGTGGCATCAGAGGTCGGTCCATTCAGACCAACATTCATGTTGCGAGATCTGTGCTTGAGTGTGTAGCCGAGGGGATTGGACAGGTAGCAATGGTACAGCTAGATCTGGCTAAGGCGTTCGACAGGGTGAATCACTCGTTCCTGTTTAGTGTACTGGAGCATATAAATATCGGATCCCAGCTCCTTAAAGGTGTCAAAATATGTTATGCTAATGGCTCAACGAGGTTGATAATGAATGGTTCTCTCTCCGATCCGATTAGGCTTTTATCATCAGTAAGACAAGGATGCTCTTTGTCACCGCTTCTCTTTTGCCTGTATTTGGAGCCACTTTGTATGAGCATCCTGAGAGAAGAAAATTTCCAAGGGTTTAAACTGCCGTCGAGTGAGATTCGGGGTCTTGCATATGCAGACGACGTGGCCTTCTTTTGTACTGATAAAAAGAGTGTAAAGGCTGCTCTCGCAATTACAGAAGAATTTTGTGCGGCTTCTGGTGCCAGCATTAACTTTGAAAAAAGTTCAGGTTTTTGGTTTGGACTATGGGCCACAATGCCATCACATTACGCAGGCATTCAATGGAAAAAAGATCTGTGCTATTTAGGTGTACCTCTCTCACAGTATAGAAATAGCAACAGTCATTGGTCGGGAGAAGTAGGAAAAATACAAAGTAAAGTGAATTCATGGCGAGGACAGAATTTGTCAATGTTCAGTCGTGCTGAAGTGTGCAACGTGTTCTTAGTTTCCCGTCTCATGTATGTGCTGCAAGTACTGCACTGCTCAAGACTTCGTATTCAGGCACTGCATCGCGCATTTGCAACATTTATTTGGAGCTCGAGTTGCGAATCGATGCGGCGCGATAATCTGTTCGTCCCTCTTGAACGAGGTGGTTTAGGATTAGTCCATCTCTTCGTCAGGCAAATTGTTTCTCGTCTGTTTTTCTTTCGAGACAGTGATCATCCCTTTTTGCGTGAAATGTTACAGCTCCGATTAGCTCATTATCTTCCTGATATAGTAGTGTCATCAGATGCCAAAGATGTCACACAGGCTCCTTGGGGCTTTCTCAAGGAGGTTGTGGATTCATTCCTTTTCTTGAAAGTTAGATTCAGCCTGGAGTACATTTTCACTGCGAGTCGAAAAGAAATTTCTGCTTCACTGGTGTATTCGATTTTCCCAGATCCTTTGTATTGTGCACCTTATTTAAATCAGCCTTATCAGGATGTACTTAGGCGGGTCCGTAAAATGTGTATACCTCCTGGAGCTAAAACATTTTTCTTTAAATTGCATACGGAAACACTTCCTGTTAAAACCTGGTTGAACGCGAGGGGCTGCTTCGTACCATGGTCCACGAACTGTCGACTGTGTCCACGTGCTGAAACTATAGATCACTGTTTTATAGACTGTACAGATGCTATATTTTTCTGGGACATTCTCCAACGGACGCTTAAAAAGGACATTGACATCACTCCATACGCAATTAGATTCCTACCGTTTAAGATTAGTGGCGGTCCTCCCTATGACATGTTCGTAGTACTGGGTTTGTATAGCCTATGGAGAGCTAGAATGTGTGATCGCCATGCCGAAAGCCCGCGATCTACAAGATCATTCTTTCAAGAAAGTGCAGCTTATATAAGAAGTGTGTACGCTGTGCAGGAACCTCCGCATGACTGGATGCACTTGTTGGACGCATGTGTGTGTTTGCCCGAGTTTTATATGTGTAGCTATGTCCGCACTGTAATATACCTTCCACTTTATTTTCCATGCATTAAAGAAAAAAAAGTGGCTGTATGGCTGAGTGGTTACGGCGCTCGCTTCGGGATCATGCGTACGCGGGTTCGAAACCCGCCCTGGCTAGAATTTTTTTTTAATATCACGCTTTTCCCTTTTTTTCCTCTCTGTTTGCCAGCGCGGTCGCTTGAACCCCGGTGCCACGGCGGCAGCCGTGGTGCCGGGCGCCGACGCGAAGCAGCGGTCGTTGGGGTGTTGCGGAGCGCAGCGTAGCAACACCCCAAATAAAAAAATACTGCTCCAGTCAGGTAGACTGCTCCCTCCCTGATAGTGAGATTATATTTGGATCATCAAAACAGTGATGCGTTTATAATGCCACCGATCCCAAGAGCAGGCTAGTCACCACCAGCCCAGCGTTTTCTCCGTCAACGCCTCCTCCGTTCCAACGGCGGCGGCTCGAAACATGGTACGCGCGAGCGGCGCAGCGTGGCGCCAGCGGTCGAGCGCTGTATCTACTAGCAATAGGTAACCCGTAAAATAGCGTCTGCTAGCTGCTTCCGGTTCGAGTCAGCGCAGCCGCCGGCACGGTTTCGCCGTTGAATTTCATTGATGCGCTTGCAGTCCGTTCTTCTTTCTGGGGTTTTACATGCCAAAACCAGTTCTGATTATGAGGCACGCCGTAGTGGAGGGCTCCGGATTTATTTTGATCACCTGGGGTTCTTTAATATGCACTACAACGCAAGCAGACAGGCGTTTTCGAATTTCGCCTCCATCGAAATGCGGTCCCCGCGGCCGGGATTCGATCCCGCAAGCTCCTACTCAGCAGCGCAAACGCCTTAGCTGACTGAGCCACTTGCGCTTGCAGTCTGGCTTTGTCCCACTCGAAGATTACCTGGTTGCAGGTGCCTAGCAAAACCATCGTCGGCTGTTCAGCCGTTGGCTGTTCAAATTCAAGCGTTAAAGGTGAACACATTTAACTACTGCCTTGCAGCAACCCTTGCTGAGTCAGTTGTGCACAAGCATCAGAGGAATGGCTGCCACTTTCAAAACTGTAACAAGGCAGAGACCATCCGTGAACAAACAGAAAATGAACGTACAGTGTCACTTATCAGGCGATGATTAGCTTTGTAAGGGCCGACACGGAATGATTCCCCAAGTTATTTCTTTTTCAAACATGACTCAGGCA
>NC_051157.2:188430392-188481117 GCF_013339745.2 Dermacentor silvarum
TTAAAAACAAGCTAAGAACCAGCCAAGCCCAACCAGGTTAAGCAAAGGAAAGCAAAGTAAAAGCTAAGAACCAGCCAAGTCAAACCAGGTAAGCAAAGGAAAGCAAAGTTAAAGCTAGGGAAGGGCCACCAGCTTGGCTGTTTGCCCAATCTTCGCACACACTTAGTGTGAAGCTGCTTCTAAGTTTTTTCATTAGCTCTTAGAATGAAACATTAAAGAAGAATGTATCAGGTGCTCTCTGGTCATAACTCATTTAACTTGAGCACGAAAGAAAGTACGAGCTGGTTGTCATGACCTAGAGCTAGGGGAAACAGCCGGTGATGTACCTGCCGTGTTCAGCCGAATTCTTAAACATGATTAATTATCCTTTATTTTCTACAGTGATTTTCTTTTGAAATTTCCTTTCTAAAGTATTTATACTTATATCAAAAACGAATATTTGAAAGTTTGAATTTGATTTCATCCGCTCTGTGTGCACCGCTCCGATTATTATTTCTCGAAATCACAATTACTGCGCCTAGGGCTCTATCCCCACGACATGGGGGCCATAAGTGCGAACTAACTTGCACGAAAGCTCAGCGGCAACGGGCATCCGGGTGTGGTGTCGTGGGCTCTACGGGAACTGCTGACTACAGCTTAATTTGTTTGCAGCGCAATACGGTTCAGTGATACGAGTTCCGTTGGACAAGTTGGTTTATGTATTCTCCCCGCTGGATTGTGTAATTCTGCAACTGAGCAACAGAAGGTGTTGAATAGCGTGTCGGTCCTTCGCTCACCCAGAACGCTATTGGACGCCACAGACATCGGAGCACAAATTACATGATATCTTACAAATTATTATATCCCTTCTACGTACGTAAATATCTACGCCATAGCGCCTTAGTCTCGATTTCTCGCTTTCAGTGATAGCGGACGGTCTCTTCGAGTACGATGGCTCAGTGGAGTCATGAGAAGCCTGTCAATAGATACGACGGTAGCCGAAATAAATAATAAAAACTGATGGCACATTTGCATGCGGTTCCCTTCATCGCGTGCACCGCCACCGCTTTACCTGAATCATTATCATCATGATCAGCCTATTTAGGTCCACTGCAAGACGAAGGCCTCTCCCTGCGATATCAAATTATCCCTGTCTTGCGCTAGCTGATTCCAAGTTGCGCCTGCAAATTTCCTTGACTTTTAACCGGCCCACGCTCTCCTTGTGAGGTCACTTTTGTTTGCTTTCAAGCGAATAGCAGTTGCCTACTTTGACATTTTTTTTAAAATCTAACTGGCTGGCGAAAGGCAAGCAGCGGCAGAAGATCAGAGGGCTTCGGTGGCGCCGATCTAGCACAGTGAAAACTAATAACCGGTTGAGAGGTGCGGCGCCGGCATCTCCGATTGTCCTGCTTCCCCTTGCTTATCTTGCAGTGGCTGGTCGAAAATCACTGGGGCATGCGACGGGGAGTAAAAATGCGGCTAAAACGAATCCTCAGTCAGGAAGAGTCAGCAGCGCGATGTCGTATGCGCGCCAACAGGCTCGAGATACTGTTATACTGCCGCGCAAAAAAAAAAAAAAAAAAATTCACCAGCCCTTCCCCTCTCGAGCAAATGGAGGTAAGCGAACCTTGTCGTCTGTGTATCTGATCTTCGTGGTGATTTCTGTCTTTCTTTCTTTTTCTCTTTTTTTTCTCTCTTTCTCCCTCTCTTATTCTCTCTCGCTTTCCTTGTTTCTCTCTTTCTTTTTTTCGCTCTTTTTTGTTCCTGGTATGTGCCATTGCGCTTGGACCCTTTCTGCACTATCGCCAGGAACGGCCCACTTTTCAGCGTGACACCACCGCACCACCACCGCCGACATTTGTGAGCCTATAAAGCTTCGCTTAAAAAGAAAAAAAAAGTATTATACCCAAAGAAATTATTTCTCGCCTGCATCTCCGAGTAGCCAGCGCAAGAGCGTTGCAGGGAAGCCATCTTCTATTTATTTCGGAACGGCGGTGTCCAGTTAATAAAAAAAGAAAAAAAGTTTTTGTTAGGCATATCACTGTATTCTTCGCGCATATACATCACTTTGACACGATGAGGTTTAGCTATTTTGTGACGTCCCGTGACAGACAGGCGATCCGGGCGGGCCGTAAAGATTATGACCGATAGAGGAGGCCTAATGGCGAAAATTGAACAGAAACGTATTGAAATATTCTTACGCTGTAGCGTCTCATTCTCGAGCGAAAGCTCGTGCACACGTGCGAATACCTCCAATATTTCAGCAAACGGGAGAGCGACGGTTGACAACGCGTCTCGCCCGTCCTCTCACCGCTAACCTCGTCGCTCTTGGGCACCTTTGAAAGACGCCATCATTTTAGGTTACTTTAAGTGGACCTTGCAACGAAAGAAAGGAACAAAAAAAGGAACTGAAAGGAGCATTGCTATTTGAGCCGTTCCCCCTTCCCGTCTGTAAGGAAACGCATTTTGACAAAAGTAAACATAGCGTACTTATAATTCCGTGATTTGACCGCGATAGCGTTAAGGGCCCCGTGGCGCAGAAAATCCGGCGTCGGCAACCGGCATCGGCGTGCGATGCGGGTGTCGAGAAAAGCGTCCCCAACCACCCCGACCGCGCAGGCCCTCCGCGTGGTGCAAAGCTTTGGTGAACAAAAATTGAATTTCTCACAGTGAAATCCGTCAGGAAAATGGTAAAGTACGACTTCACCATTAGGCGTCGGATTCGCCGTCGGATTGTTTACCACTCGGCATCGGATTGTAATTTCAATGTACGAGAAAACCTAATTCTTCTACGAGGAAACTCAAACACAAACACCCTTTGCAGCATTTCTACCATTCCTACAGGCGCGCGTTGCGATGCGAATGGGTCGCCATAGCGCTATCGCGTTATACTCTTAAAGGCGAAGCTTAAGCGTCCTCCAATTTTAACACGAAAGTGTTTTATGCCGGGGTCCACCAAGACTTCACTGACGTATTTCCGTCACGGATATGACGTTCTTACAATGTACACGAACATAATACAAAGAAAGAAACCAGAAGAAAAAGTTCCACAAACATGCAAAATTTGGAAATCGAACCCACGACCTCTCGGTCCGCGACGATAGATCGCCGAGCGTTTAACCCATGCGCCACAAACGCATTTGCAGAGAGCTACACAGACGCGCCTTATATATCTAACACTCCTCCGTGTACCCGCGCTCTTGCTCGGGGCGGTGCCGCCGCCTACGAGCAGAAAAGAGAAGTACTGCATTATGACACTAACGCGCACCGACAGTGAACGCTTCGGTGGTCTCAGCACTACGACGCCTCGATGCCAGCATTCGAAGGGACGCTGGCATCAAGAAGCACTACCAACGCCACCTAGGTGGCGTTCACCGTACTCAGCACAGCGGAGCGTGGCCTCCGCAATTAGCTCTGAAAATGTTTCTGAAGTTGATCGCGGAGGCTGCAATTACGACGCGCTGTACGCGCTCATTTGACTCGGTGACGATTCAGTTACGTGCTTTGTCTTGCGCGTTGTATTAGTGTGTCAGTTACGTGCTTCGTCTTTCGCGTTGTGCTAGCGTGTGCAGCGTAGTGCAGCTTCCATATGCACGACGGTTGCTCATGGTCATCGACGTTGGTAGTCGTGATGGAGGAGACGTGCCACCAGGCGTCAGCGTGGGTGCATCAACGCCTAAGGGCGCTTTAGCCACAAAACACCAATAGACATTATATATCAATGTGCAATAAACATTACACTACTTCTGTGAAGACACGTTTCACTTTCGTGTTCTATACCGATTCCTATATAAGAGGGATCAACCACATTTTTTTCAGTCTTTTTCGAAAATTTGTTGGAAACATATTCATTGAATGCCATCCAACTCGTTATAGCGCATACTCAATTTTCAGAAAATGGTGTTTTAGGGCCCCTTTAATGTCCGATAACGTGTGGCGAACAAGATTAATTTGCCTTACCAAACGCAACGTCGGCAGTAAGGCCGCTGTCAATGATGTAGTCACAAATTTGGGTACCTCATTCAACGTGCATGGCTAATTAGGCATGATGTAAAAATTGCGTGCCTCTAACTATATTGGAATGTGATTTTTGGGGTGTGCTGAAGTGGGGCGGTTCGCGTATTACTCAAGCGGGAGCCAGAGGTGTAGAGGACGCGATGTTTGCCTTCGTGAATCTGTTTTCTTCTGGAGAGATGTTGGCACGTACTTAGGTGTTTGCAAATTGCACCAAACTCACCAAAATTCACCAAAAAAATGAAATGCATGTCAGGCGCTTTTTGTCCGCTTTCAGATACTTATATGGTGTCAATTATCGGTCAGTTAACGAGATGTCATCTTGTATTGTGGGTGAAATGTGACTATAACCTTGGGTGAAGGGTCAACAATAATTTCATTTTTTGTACCCCACCCCCTAAAAAATAACTGCTTAGCACATTCACTGAAATGCTGAATTCAGTGCCTATACTGCTCCGCTACGGAAATGCACGTTAAAGTGGAATTGGATAGTTCTAGCCTCAGTTAGTATAAATCAGCTGGCAGTTATATTTCAAACACCCTTCAAGCGTATAATAAGGTGCCGGGATAGCTGATTAATGATCACACGACTGCTGCGCTTCAAAACACAACAATGGTTGATGCGAATACGCATAGCGCTATGGATGTTGGTACGTGTCGCGCTTTATCTGGTATTCCAGCGATAAGTCTTGCGAGCCTTCAAAAGACGCGGTTAGATCCGATGTCACCATAGTTAAGGGTGATTCTTTTGAGCGCCATATAGTTGACTGTGCGGCCGCCGCGCTCCACGAATCTTGACTTCAAAAAAAAAAAAAAAAAAGAAAGAAACGTACGAAAGAAAAGAACAGCGTTGATATTCATAAAAAGCTCTCGCGATTTAATTGTTCTTATATGTGAGTGCCAACCAGTCCTCACGTTGTAAGTGCAGTCAAACACCTTTAAAACGAGGTTCCTTGGGGCCTCAGAAATCATTCATTATGCAGGTCACTTCGTTGTAAAGGTGGCGCACCGCACACCTGACAAGATAACCGGGAAATAAATATTCCTGAGTTAATCACATCATTTATTTATTTAGTTAGTTATCTGGTTATCTACTTGTTTATTTATGGATATACTGCGGTCAAAAAGGTCATGCAAGTGGGGTCACAAAGAAACAAAGGAAACGTCTTTGTTGTTTCGTACAATGTAAACTGTTGTAATGTAACACAGAAATCTTGTACAAATTGAACGAAAAACAACCACCGATCGCGACAACTGGATCAACCGCGACATGAACAAAAAAATGTATTACACCATCAAAGTACATGTATGCGCTAAGACAGTCAGAAGTAGCGAGTATGCAAATCAAACTTCAATAAACGAAGCGACCGCGCATTCGGATGCACACGCAGAATCAACCGTGAAAAGGTCAGCCGGTAGCGAATTCCTTGTAGTCGGTTCCTTATAGACGCGTTCGCTGTAGAGGCGATCGACTTAGGAACAAAAAGCGTTCTGAACAGTGGCCCAGGGACGAAATTCACAAAGCTTCTCTTTCCCAATTACCGTCGGTGATTGTCCGGCGCCTTTCGCTAATAATATGTCCAGCATCTGCATTGGCTGGAATTTGCTCTTGCAAACAAGTCTAGCGTAAAATGTTTTATTGCGATAGCAATTATATGGACACTCAAAAGCAGATTTCAGCCGTCGGCGTCGCCGTCGCCGTGAGGTTCCGTATGACGTCAATGGAGATGAAATCGTCGCCGCGCGCTGAACGCTATATGTGCGAGTGAAAGGACGCGAGGGGCGCGCGCTTTCACGGGGAGTGAACGCACGGCGAACAAACGCGCGTTCTGCGCCGTGCTCGCTTAAGGACTGCAGAAGTAGGCGTCTCCTTCCTCCTTTACAATCACCATATATGTAGAGCAAACGCGCCTCCTTCCGACGCGCGAGAGGCCGTGCGGGAGGGGGGGGGAGGGGGAGGGAAGGGAGGCGACGTTTAGCTGCGGCACCAAGTGCCTATTTATATCAGAGGCTCCGGCAACAGTCACCAACGCCACACGCATTTTGAGCGAACGCGGGCAAAACGCCGACGGCGTCGACAACAGTTCTGCGTGTTGCCGGTGCTGCTGCATGTCCAAGTTTATACAGCTGATAAAGCTAATATCATTACTCCGTATAGCTCTCTACAAATTCCTATCGCAATTGATGCTTCGCCTTTCAAGTGAAACTGCGACAACTTTTTTGTGAATAGCTGCATAGGGTGCTATGCAGGTTTCCCCGAGTTTATCGCTTGCCTGAGTTTGCTAGACAGCAGTAAGTGAAAAAAAGATACTGCAGAACGCGCAAAAGCAGCCGACAATAAGCTGTCGAGATAAAGCTACGTATATGTCAACACGAGCGGACCCTGCACACAGTGCTTCCTCGTTTCGAACACAGAAGACTGGGTAATGTTACGCGCCAGTGCCGCTTATTGTTATCAACCCAATATGGCAAATCCGTGACTGCCCCGCTATCTATCACACACTCGGAGCAAGCCGCTTGCCACGTCTTTCTGCGTCGCATCATGGGTTTGTTTCTTCTTTCAGACATTATGTGTGGATTCTCAGTCCAATCCGAGCAGTACAGAGGTGGCCCATTTTCACGCCAACACTTTCTTTCTAGTAGGCTAAAAATAATGTTTTTCTATAGCTTACCTACATGAGCACACCTTTTGCACCAACCTAGGCAAACACATTTATGGGACTCCAGAACGGATTTCCTATCTCGCTGTACACACAAGCCCACACATACATGCGATACATAGGTGACAGATTTATAATACGGGGACATGGTCAGGACAGTTTAGATAAATTTGTAACTTTGCTAAAATATTTTTTATTTTATTTATTTATACACACTGCAGCCTCAATGAGACTATTGCAGGAGTGAGATGAACAAGCATGTGAAAATTCATGAACATGAACAGGCTTCCCAGAATTATTTCAATGGTAGTGAACGGAAGCTTCCCGGCAACGAGTTCCAGGCTTTCATTCGCTGACGGAAAAAAGCTATATTTCCAGAGGTCGGTGCGAGCGAAGAAGGTTGAAATGTTAAGGACGGGTTGCTCCTCGTAGATAGAGGTCTGGAAGAAGTAATATAGTTATCTAGATTATCGAGGCGGGGTGAATTGATTAAAGTGTAGAGGAATTTCAGGCTTTCAAGATGGCGACGCATTGCAAGTGTAGTGAGACCATGCTGGGGAAGGAAACTGGACGGTTAAAAATCCTTGTCATATCTTCTGCAGACAAAGCGTACTGCCCTTTTTTTGAACGGACTCAAGTTTTTTTTTTTTTTTAATATGACGTTTTCTATAGGGGTTCCAAACAACGCAACCATATTTCACAGTGGGACGAATGAGAGTTTTATAAGTAAGAATTTTGGTTTCTTGAAGAGCAAGAGTACGATGTAAATAACCTAGTCCTTTAAGGGGCCTTGTTACAAGTGAGATCAATGTGTTTGGTCCTTGACAAATTGTGTGTTACAGGAGACCGAGATATTTGAATTCGAACACTCAGTGTAGCGTAACGTTGTCAAAAGCATAGTCAAGGACAAGGAACATGAACGTCGGGAAAATGACATGAGGACGGTCTTGGCAAAGTTGATATCATTTGCCAGAGTTGTACCAGTTACAGAAGTCAGCGAAGTAATTGTTAAGGGTGGCATGATCAATTGGAGATTTTATAGTATAATATTGACCTGACCCGGACTGACTACTGACTGACTGACTGACAGACAGACGACAGACAGACAGACAGACAGACAGACAGACAGACACAGACAGACAGCAGACAGACAGACAGACAGAAACAGACAGACATACAGACAGACAGACAGACAGACAGACAGACAGACAGACAGACAGACAGACAGACAGACAGACAGACAGACAGACAGACAGACAGACAGACAGACAGACAGACAGACAGACAGACAGACAGACAGACAGACAGACAGACAGACAGGACAGACAGACAGACAGACAGACAGACAGACAGACAGACAGACAGACAGACAGACAGACAGACAGACAGACAGACAGACAGACAGACAGACAGACAGACAGACAGACAGACAGACAGACAGAACAGACAGACAGACAGACAGACAGACAGACAGACAGACAGACAGACAGACAGACAGACAGACAGACAGACAGACAGACAGACAGACAGACAGACGACAGACAGACAGACAGACAGACAGACAGACAGACAGACAGACAGACAGACAGACAGACAGACAGACAGACAGACAGACAGACAGACAGACAGACAGACAGACAGACAGACAGACAGACAGACAGACAGACAGACAGACAGACAGACAGACAGACAGACATACAGACAGACAGAAGACAGACGACAGACAGACAGACAGACAGACAGACAACAGACAGTACAGACAGACAGACAGACAGACAGACAGACAGACATACAGACAGACAGACAGACAGACAGACAGACAGACAGACAGACAGACAGACATACAGACAGACAGACAGACAGACAGACAGACAGACAGACAGACAGACAGACAGACAGACGACAGACAGGACAGACAGACAGACAGACAGACAGACAGACAGACAGACAGACAGACAGACAGACAGACAGACAGACAGACAGACAGACAGAAACTTTATTTACATCATTAAGATGATGATGGGGACGTAGACAAAAAGCCTTTCACAGGCTTGACGAGGGTCTACGCCCCTACAAAAAACTTGGCTTATACGAGCATAGATAATAACTATAAAGTGGCCAATAATGCAGCAACAACAAAACTAAAAAAAGAAAAAAAAAGCATCTTACAACTTGCTCTCAAAGGTTGATTTACACGCGAAAGCAAACAAAAACAAAAATGACTCTTCTATAGGGCATTGCATGAATTTAGTAGAGAGGGTAGTCGATAAGAAATCATTTGTCGACCATAATTCGTACGTGTTTTTGGTATAAACCAATCACCAGCGGCTCGGGAATCGTATGTGTACGTTTTATGTTTTAAATTGGATAGCTTTAACAAGAAAGGCATTTTGCCTAATGCTAAATTTATATCTTTTAAGCAGCACATTATTGTACAATTCTGTTATGGGTATTATGTTAAGTGCTTCAAAAATAGGTTTGGAGGGGGAATCGAACGCAGCACTGGCAATGTTGCGTACAGCCCGTTTTTGGATTGTGTGTAGTTTGTTAGTGTTGGAAAAAGAAGTCGTGCCCCATACCAGATAACAATAGTTAAGGACAGAGTAAAACAATGAGTAATATAATAGTTTTTTGATACACTGAGGAAATAAATTTCTGAATTTCGAAAGGATCCCTACCGTTCTTGAAAGTTTTACTGCAACAGAATCAACGTGATCATTCCACTGTAGGTGTTCCTCAAAGACAACTCCTAAGCTCTTTACACGAGGTACAGTTTCTATAACGTCAGATCCTATTTTAAGAACAGTAGCATGAGATTCAATAACCTTGTTCCGGGGTCTAAACAACACAGCTTTTGTTTTATTAGTATTGATGGGGAGCGAATTACATAGGGACCATTGGTATAATGAGCGTAAACAATCATCAGCCTGGTTTCGAATGTCCGACAAGCATGATCCTCTAAAAAATAGGCTCGTATCGTCTGCATATATAACGAAAGTAGGTTTATCACTAATGTTAACAATGTCATTAATATATAAGTTAAATAGCAGTGGGCCTAATATGCTACCCTGAGGAACACCTGCGGGAATAGCTTTATTATCTGAATATTGATCATTGACTACTACCTGTTGATGACGGTATGTTAAATAGGATTTTATGAGGTTAAGGAACACACCTCGGAAACCATATACACGAAGTTTGGCGAGTAATGTATAGTGGTTAATCCTATCGAATGCTTTAGAAAAGTCCACATATATACCCAATGCTAATTCCTTTTGTTCAAAACAATTTAGAATAAGTTCTTTTTGAGTTAAAAGCGCCGTTTCAGTAGAATGGAATTTTCGAAAACCATGCTGGCTGAGTGTTATCAAGTGATGCTTTTCGCAAAAATTTGACATTCGTACATGTATAATTTTTTCTAGACACTTTGAAAATATTGGAAGTATAGATATTGGGCGGTAATTTGCTAAATTATTTCTATCTCCACCTTTATAGATTACAGTCACTCTAGCATTTTGCATACTCTTGGGAAATATACCATCTTTGAAACAGCAATTAAATATGTGAGCTAAGATAGGGCTGAGAATGTTAATAGCACGCTTAAAAGGGAGAATCTGAAAATCACATACATCTCGTGATCTGCTGTTTCGAATACCCAGAAAAAGGCTTTGGATTTCATTGGAATTTGTAGGGAATAAAAATGCACTTTGAGGGTTTTGTGGGTTTAAGTAGTTGAGACAAGCAGGATCATGTGTGCTATGCACCAAGGACACAAAATAATCATTGAAACAATTGGCAAGCCTTCTGCCAGAAAGCCTTTCATCATTAATATCAATTTCCATATTAGCGCTGTCTTTATTGGGATTTAAAATATGATTTAGTCGATTCCATGTTAAATCGCTTCTTTTTAGGACATCGTTGTTAAATAGCTCATGCAAGTAGTCGTTCTTCACTCGTCGCAGATGTGAAGTAACTTTATTGCGATACACCCTAAATAGGGCAAGATCGTCTAAATTTCTGCTTTGAAGGAAACGCTTATAAAGATGGTCTTTTCTCTGTATGAGTTCCAAACATTCTTTATTTATCCATGGTTTACGTGCCTTTCTGGGCTTTTTAAAACATTTGTAGGGAAAACATTCCTCATATACCGCTCTAATAGTGGTAATGAAATTATCATAAGCAGTTTCTGCATCAGTGATTTCATATATGAAATTCCAGTTCGTATTGGCTAGTCTGGCACAAAATTTACTCTGTGTCGCCTCGTTTATTGATTGGTATTTCTTCAGAGGAGAAGTTTGTTGATGCCTTTTACCTGACTGCTTAACAAAAAGAAAAATAGGTAGATGATCACTGATTTGCGCGTATATGACTCCTGACACACAATTTTGTTCGTATACGTTGGTAATAAAGGCATCAAGGGATGTAGATGTGAGCGGTCGCGTAGGCTCTCGTATCAAGTTACAAAAACTATTGCATTCCAACAATCTTTGCATTTCACGTTGTTCAGGTGACGATGACAAAAAATCAATGTTTATATCGCCACCCAAGACTAACAAGAGCTTGTTTTCTGTAATGTAAGATAAGAAGGCATCGAAAAACTGGAAAAAGGATGTAACATTACCACTTGGAGGACGATACAGGACAGAGAATACATAGTTACCACACTTTAAAGACAAGATTTCGTAGTCGTCATGCATTTGTGAAAACTCTGGCATTAAGTAGCATTTTAAAGATTCTTTTGCAGCTATCAGAATACCACCTCCTCTTCTGTTTTGCCTGTTCTGTGTGTATGTATTGTAACGCGGGATGTTCAGATGTACAGAATTATCTCGGTACCAGGTTTCAGTTATCATCAAAATATCGCAATGAAAATTTAAAGTGTAAAGAAAGGTCATCACCTCATCTTCTTTGTTGCAGAGCGATTGAGCATTGAGATGTAAAAATGACGAAATATTTTGATTACCAGAGTAGAGAGAGTTAACATCAGTAGTTGTAAGAAATTGTGGAGCCATTTCGAAAACTAATTTCCTTTTTGCGTCTGCGCAGAATATACACTTCAGTCAATTTTGTCTAAGTCACTGTCACAAGCAATCCTGACGACCCGCGTGTTCTCGTCTTTTCTGGCGAGAATTTGCCCATCCTTAGTCCATACAAACCTCCACGCCTTGTCCTTTTTTTGCGCGATTGTCTTCCCCATCAGTCTCTTAAGGTATGGGCACAAATTCTCGTTAACATAAACAGCGTTGTTTTCGTTGTAGCCCAGACTGCGCGCAGTCATCTTAGTTTTTCTTGCTTTTTGCAAGACAGCATCTCGTTTTGCACGACTCCGAAACTGCACGACCACATTTGGGCAAGAAGAATTCCTTGTTCTTACACGGTGGCATTTGTCAATGTCATCCTTAGTTATTGGCTCTTCCAAAACATCACTCATTTTTTGCAGTACCGTCGGTAAGTCTTCCCTGTCGACCACAGGAAGCCCCTTGATCTCAATATTTCTATTTCTAGAATATTGCTCAAGGTCCGCCAAGCGTTGTTCCAGCTCCGAAACGGCTTTCTTTAATGCATCTCGGTCGGTACGCAAAGCAACATTCTCATTTCGCAGGGCTTTGTTCTCTTCCTCTAACGCAGCAATTTCATTGGAAATGTCATCAAATTGCTGGCCGCAATATTCTACAGTTTTAGTCATATCCTTTGTTTCCTTTCTTATGTCTCTCTCAAGAGCGCTGCGGACAGCTGCGATCTCCTTTTTGAATTCCTTTCGTAACTCATCTCTCAATTTGTCAATTTCACTCGGCATGGTTCAAAAAAGGTGCAAAAAAGGCTTGGCAGCAGCAGCAGTAAAGCACAATAAGCCAAACCAGGCAATATGATAATGTAAACAAAGTTCAAACCTGCACAACGTCGAGAGCAACTTTTAGACGGTTGCGTCGCTTTGCCGCTGCCGCTGCCAAGTGAAGTCCCGCTGATCGGCAGTCCAGTATTTAAGCAGTAATCCCTGGTGGAAGTCGCTGCGCGGCTGCGTATCACTCCGGGGGGCGTGGCCGATATGCTGATCTCAGCTGGCAGCCGGTCTTTGGGAATCCGTGATAGCGACGGCACGTTCCTTCCGGCAGTGTAAGCCAAGAGCGATTCCTGCACAACGTCGAGAGCAACTTTTAGACGGTTGCGTCGCTTTGCCGCTGCCGCTGCCAAGTGAAGTCCCGCTGATCGGCAGTCCAGTATTTAAGCAGTAATCCCTGGTGGAAGTCGCTGCGCGGCTGCGTATCACTCCGGGGGGTGTGGCCGATATGCTGATCTCAGCTGGCAGCCGGTCTTTGGGAATCCGTGATAGCGACGGCACGTTCCTTCCGGCAGTGTAAGCCAAGAGCGATTCCTGCACAACGTCGAGAGCAACTTTTAGACGGTTGCGTCACTTTGCCGCTGCCGCTGCCAAGTGAAGTCCCGCTGATCGGCAGTCCAGTATTTAAGCAGTAATCCCTGGTGGAAGTCGCTGCGCGGCTGCGTATCACTCCGGGGGGTGTGGCCGATATGCTGATCTCAGCTGGCAGCCGGTCTTTAGGAATCCGTGATAGCGACGTCACGTTCCTTCCGGCAGTGTAAGCCAAGAGCGATTCCTGCACAACGTCGAGAGCAACTTTTAGACGGTTGCGTCGCTTTGCCGCTGCCGCTGCCAAGTGAAGTCCCGCTGATCGGCAGTCCAGTATTTAAGCAGTAATCCCTGGTGGAAGTCGCTGCGTGGCTGCGTATCACTCCGGGGGGTGTGGCCGATATGCTGATCTCAGCTGGCAGCCGGTCTTTGGGAATCCGTGATAGCGACGGCACGTTCCTTCCGGCAGTGTAAGCCAAGAGCGATTCCTGCACAACGTCGAGAGCAACTTTTAGACGGTTGCGTCGCTTTGCCGCTTGCCGCCTGCCAAGTGAAGTCCCGCTGATCGGCAGTCCAGTATTTAAGCAGTAATCCCTGGTGGAAATCGCTGCGCGGCTGCGTATCACTCCGGGGGGTGTGGCCGATATGCTGATCTCAGCTGGCAGCCGGTCTTTGGGAATCCGTGATAGCGACGGCACGTTCCTTCCGGCAGTGTAAGCCAAGAGCGATTCCTGCACAACGTCGAGAGCAACTTTTAGACGGTTGCGTCGCTTTGCCGATGCCGCTGCCAAGTCGGCAGCGGCAAGTCCTGTGAAGAGTTGGCAGAACTCTGGTCTTGCCTTGGGGGACACCATGGTTCTTGCTGCGGTTTGTTTGTTGGCCTCAACTGCCTCCAGGTGTAACAGTATGTCGAGAGCACTGGCACGAGAGGCTGGTCGTCCCAATAGAGCTGTTTGCAAGCCTTCCACTACAAAAACCTGTTGCTGAACAGACTTGCCTTGCCATGCAATTGTTGCATCAACATTCCCTTTGTTTTGATGGGTGTTCTGCTAGGTCTGAAAAGTCTTTTGTCGGGAGTTTTCAGAGTCTGCATGCGGAGGCTCTCATACTGCGAAGCAGGTATTACACTCACGTCTGCTCCTGTGTCGACTTTGAAGCGAACAGGACGACTGTTCACAAGTGCAATGATGAACCAATGTTCGACAGTGTCTGCCTCGCTGACCTCACCAAGAACCACTTCCTCCGTGTTTACTGTCCCTAATTTCCTGGTGCTGGACCCAAACGCCCTTTGCCCTGTCGGTTGCTGGCGTCCCGACAAGCATACTGTTGCATAGTGACCAGTTTTTCCACAGTTGTTGCACAGCTTTCCGAAGGCTGGACACTGCTTCTTGGAGTGATGCTGTGTACTGCCGCACCACTTGCTCAAATTTCGTCCCGCGAAGTGCACCGCTGGAGGTTGGTTGACCCGTGTACTTAGATTTAGGTGCACGTTAAAGAACCGCAGGTGGTCCAAATTTCCGGAGTCCCCCACTACGGCGTGCCTCATAATCAGATCGTGGTTTTGGCGCGTAAAACCCCATATTTTTTTTTTTGCTGGTTTCCGCTGCGCGCCTCCATGGTTCCGGCGTTCTTGTGACCGTCGCAGCTCCTCGACCGCAGCACCGTGTTCCGTTCTGTCGCGTAGCTCGTTCTGTTGCTTTTTCACGATTTCGGAGTTCCGTGCAATTTTTCATTGCCGACTGAAGTGTGAGTTTCGAGTCTAGTTGCAGCTTTTCTCTTAGACCGAGGTCCAAAAGTCCTACAACCAACCGGTCACGAATGAGATCGTCTTTCAGTGAACCGTATTCACACGTTTCCGCGAGCTTGTGCAGGTCTGTGATAAACGATTCGACCGATTCGTTCGCTTCCTGCTTTCGGCGATTGAACTTCGCCCTCTCGAAAATGACGTTTGAGCACGGTATGAAGTGTCCCTCGAACTTGCTTTTCACTGTGGCGCAGTTCGCGAGGTCGGCGGCTGTCAGGCTTAGTGACACCAATACGTCTTCGGCTTCCTTACCCATCGTGTTCACGGACGTGTTCACCTGTGTTTCTACATCACGAAGGTGAAGTCCAAACACAATGCGATAGTGTTCCCACCTTGCGACCCAACGTTTCCAGTCATTTGGGTCTCGGAAATCCAACTTCTCGGAAGTTCGACGGCGAACGGGTTGAAAAAGTTCGCGCCATTTTGCCGGCCCGCTGCAGCTGCTTGTTGAGGGTCGTTTTCCCTTGCGTCTGGCATGTTGGTCGTTTCGTGGCTCTCAACGGGTGCTAGGCGACCTCTTGTTCACCGCTGCCACCATGTCGTGTTTGTCGAGGGCTTGGAGGAAGACCCAGAGACTTCAGGTTTTACAAGAGAATGAACGATACGTTTATTATTGCGCCATGTTTGTCTTCCATACGTGCGAGCCGTCCCAGCCTTCCTAACGGTGGAGGTCCCAACAGGTATGTGGGGCCCTCTCTGGAAAGCGTCGAGAGTTCTCATGACACGACAAAAGGAGGCAGCAGTCCAACATCACTTTTCTTTGGTCCCGCCAACTGCGCAGAAGTTTTCTCGTGCCTGATTGCTATAAAAGATAGTAAGTCAGTAGATGCAAGTGGCCGTCAAATAGCGCCCATTAAACATGTTCTGCATTTCATATGCCCGGCTATCACACACATTTATAATCTGATATTGATATCCACATAAACAGCATTAATATCTGATATCCACATAAACAGCATTAATAACTCAAAAAGAAATAGTAATAGAAACGTTTCAAATTAAGGCAATAGTTGCACGAATATACATAGACTTTACCAAAGCTTTTGTTTTAATAAACCAGGGAATTCTGCTAAATCAACTTGAATCCTACGGTGTCCGCGGTAAAGCACAACAGCTTATGAAGTCCTACCTCTCACATAGAGCACAATATGTAGATTTAAAAAAAATCCATCTCTTCAACACAACACATTAGTGCAGGAGTCCCTCAGGGAAGCATTTTGGGGCCGCTCTTGTTCATAGTTTATCTAAATGATATTGCGCATTGTGCAACTGACAGTAAATTTGTGTCTGATGCTGATGACACTTCAGTGTTATCCGAGAAATCGGGAAGTGATATCGAAGAGAACGCAAGTAGAACACTAGATGCGTTGAATAAATGGGCGAACGCAAATAGTCTGAAGATTAATTCTAAAAAAAAGACAAATATAGTATTATACTTTCCAAAAGGGAAGGTAATATCCAGGCCGCTCAATGTATACTTAAGCCATGATCTTGTAGAGATAGTAGATTCTGTCAGAATCCTTGGCGTCATATTTTCTAACTTGGAATGATCACGTTGATTATATAAGATCAAAAATATCTTCAGCAGTCGGTGTTATGTCACACCTGCGCGATATTCTTCCTGCTAAAGTTAAGCTGCTGGTTTATAACTATTTCATTCTCTCCCTCTTACAATATTGTAGTACCGTCTGGGGTACTACGGGTATCACTAATTTGTCCAAGTTGCACCTTCGTCAAAAAAGTGCTGTGAGATGCATTGCTGGTGTGCCTTACTGTTTCCCAATACGTGACCTTTTTCAAAATATGAAAAATTACCAGTCTCTGTTTTATACAATTACAGACTTTTAATGAGCTTCAAATCCTCTTCACGAAATGAGGAAAATCATATTGGTCATCTGGCAGAACTTGCAAAAACACCCATATTCCGCAGACCAGACATAAAGAAATGTTGTTAGTTCTGACACCTACAGCACATTACACCGAGTAATCTATCGCTTATACTCCGCTAGTGTTATTAAATAAGTTAAATCTAGAAATGTTTAACCCTTTAGAGCATTCAAATATGGCTATTAAACAATTTTTTCTGAACAACTTTATGTGATGATACCGCATGCATTTATAAAATGTTTCTTTCTTTCCCATAGCGTTGTTGCTATTTTTTTGTATCGTAATGAATAGCGCTGTTTCTTACCTAGCATTTTTTGTTTGTTTGTGTGAAAAAGCACCTTTTTTCGTTGGTCTGCTGTACTGCTAAGTTGAAAGGTGGGCAGGACTTCTGTCAAGCTTGCGAGCTTTTAGTCCAGTCTCCTTCTCTATTTTACAGAAAATAAAAGACTGATTGATTCATTCATTTATTGACTTTCGCACATTTTCATTTCTATCGCTTGTCCCATCGTTGGTGCTTCTTAACCGGGCTCTGTTGGATGTTCTAAAGGGCGTTTCGTCCTTCTATAACCTTCGTCTTTCCTTCCGAGTGTAGCTGTCTGTTGCGTTCTTTCGTCGTTGCTCTGAAGAGTGTGCGGGCTAGGCTGGCCCCGAAGTAGCGTCATGCAGGCGTTGACCACGGTGAAAGTGTTTCCAATTTTGTAACCTATGCCTATCCTAACGCTGGCCTATAGAGCTGTGCTTGTGTATTGCCCTGCCTTCAGTAGGCTAACCCGAATATGGTTACCTTCAACGCAGGTAATCAACAAGTTGCCATGTTGCCGCACTTAGGCGAATCTACTCTAGTGGGTAGGGGAATTTGGTAAAATCACACCTGCCGCAGAAGTTTTGGTACCTCCGCTTGTGAGTTATCGTAACTTATACCTTCTTTCGTTTTTCCCTAGAACACTGCGATATCGCTATACCTTAACGGTGTCTACATTTTATTTTGCACGTATACACTAGGCCATTGAGAGGAACAGAACTGCGGATATTACTCGATAATATAAAAAAGAAGAGAACGGCATGCTTACCAGAGCAATGTTGTCGGGATCCACAAGCAGTCTCTGTCTTGCGAGTGTGTAGAAAGAGCAGACCGGAATTTCAGAGTTTGGGTAGGGCGAGTAGATAACGTTATCTTCAATGCGAATCTTCATATCCGAGGTTACGGTCGACGCAATCACCCTAGGCAATAAAGAAATGTATATGGCACCCATCACTACATAGCTTTTTATCATCATTTATATTGACTCATGCATTTTCCCATATATCGTACGTGGATGGATGGATGGAAAACTTTAATGAACGTCCTGAGGTACGCGACTCAGCGCGCAGCGGGCCGCTCCCACGTTGGGACAGTCAGGCCATGCCCGACCGCCGCATCGTGGGCCCTCTGGACAGCTCATAGTTGCGCCCCGGCATCGGGGCTCTTGATAGCGGAGAGCCACTTGTCCTCATTTATTTGTTCCGTGCCTCGTAACGAGGGGCAACGCCAGAGCATATGGTCTAAGCTAGCGAAGTCATTGCAGTGCCTGCAAGAACTACTGGCATAAGGGTCGGGATAAAGCTTGTGTAATAAAGCCGGGCTGGGATACGAGCCTGTTTGCAATAATCTGAGGGTCAATGCCTGCGCTTTATTTAACTTCTTGTGAGGAAGGGGAAAGTCTCTCCTGCCGAGATAAAAGTACTGCGTAATTTCATTGTATGTTGTCGGTTGATCTCTGTTCTCCACCACTCCTGGCTGGCCGGGGAGTTCTCCATGGTTGCGGAAAGCGAGACCTCGCGCCTTGGAGTGGGCCAGCTCGTTGAGGTTTGTGGGGCCTCCCATGATGGATCCCATGTGAGCGGGGAACCACGTGAGAGTGTGGGTGGCAATGCTTTTACCGTCGAGGATGCGACAGGCTTCTTTACACACGGCGCCAACGCTGAAGGCGCAGATGGCTGCCCTGGAGTCGCTGAAGATGTTGGCATGTTTCTCGTCCAGGAAAGCCAAGGCAATGGCCACTTGCTCGGCCACACATGACGACGTGCCTCGTACCGAAGCTGCGTTAACGGTCGAACCCTTGTGGTTGATGGACACTACTGCGAAATTTTTGCTGTTACCATATTGGGCCGCGTCAACGAAGCAGCTGCCGCCAGGGAGTTCTGTCGCCCGGCGTAGGAGCGCCACGGCCCTGGCCTTCCTTCTTTCCACGTTGCGCTGGGGATGCATATTGCGTGGGGCGGGAGATATGAAGATGTGGTCTTTCTGCTCTTTCGGAAGGCCCTGGTAGGAGTCTTTGACTTTAGCCGGGGGGACGCCCATCTCTGTTAGGAGTCGTTTGCCCGCCGTGGTGCCGGAGAGTCTGAGAATCTGTGCCCTTTCTTGTGCTTCTGCAATTTCTTCTAGTGTATTATGAATACCCAACTGCAGACGTTGGGTATTCGTACAGCATATCGTACAGAAACAAATTTTATATTATTACCGCAAATCAATTTATGACGACTCCACTACATCTACTTCCATTGGCATTCATTTTATTTTGCCAATTCGCCACGAGCCACCAGCATAAATATTTCATGGCGTCAGTTTCTTACCTTATTCTAAAGTGAACAATCTCATTTCTGCTTTTGCCACCCTCACAACTTCAGTACTGTTTTAGGCTCTCCCATGCTGAGAACCTTGCCTTCAGCTTTGCATTGTAGGCCACAGATACTCGCAGAACACCTCCAGCATTAAACGTTTTCTGCTCTGGCATACACGTAGAATGCTCGTAACATCGAAGCTGTTAAAGCGGTCTCTCACCAGGCATCACAGGAAATTTTCATTATATACTGGTAGTTGTGTGGTGTCGTCTGGGGAACTTTTTGGCACTGAAACCTATCAAATAGGTTCTTTATTACTGAGAACGGAGCAATTGAGACGTAGCGTTGCTATACTGGTCTCTCCAACATGGACTGCTGGATCAACTTCGACCCTCTTTCCCGTTGCATCGCTTAGCATCCGCCAAGCGACGTTGCTTTCCCTGTCTACTCCGGCACCGAGGGACCATGTCAGGCTTACGTCACGGGCCCCGCCTCCGTATCAATTTATTCTCCCTGTAAAGGGGTGTATTAAACTGTTCAGGTGGTAGCGTCTCTTCGTAAACGAAAAGTCAGGTGACGCAGAGCAGGAACAGCTGGTTGCCCGAGCGGCTCACACTCATGTTAAGCACTGGTGATCCGGCTGGCCCACTGGTTGCACTGCCGTCATCGAACAGACGATCTGGCTGGCCTTGTCCATGTGCACTTCTTCTTCATTACAATTACCTCCGGTGCAAAAGCGGTGCCATCGTGGCGACTTTACGACGTGGAGACGAGCGGGTACTAGTATTGCTTCAGGCGGTGAACGCGGACAACATCCCGTCTACGGTGGCGTTTGTCGGATGTCGGTGTAAGCGGCCCATGACATAGTTGACCGGAGAGGTGCGCTCGACGATGCGGTATGGTCCGTCATACTTCGAGAGAAGTTTTGCCGAAAGCCGAGTGCCGAAAGCCCAGGCGTGGTACAAGGCACGGACAACGAGACAAGTGTGCCTGTAGCGAATTTCGGGTTCGTAGCGTCGCCATCACGATTGCCTTTTTGTCGTTGTTGGTCTTCGGAGGTGGAATTTAGGGATAATTGACGGCATTCCTCGGCGTATCGGGAAACGGCTGAAACAGGCGCACGTTCTCACGCGTCTGGTTGATAAGGTAAAACCGTATCGATGGTATGGGAACGATCGCGACCGTAGAGGAGAATGTATGGGAAAAATTCCGTAGTACCTTGTATAGCCGTATTATATGCGTACGTGAGAAATGGGAGGATGATGTCCCAGTTTGTATGATCCGATGAAACGTACATGGCGAGCATGTCATCAAGGGTTCGATTGCAACGCTCCGTAAGCCCATTAGTTTGAGGATGGTACGCCGTGGTGGTCTGGTGAACAACGCGGCATTGAGCAAGCAGAGCTTGAACCACCTGCGACGAAAACAAACGGCCTCTATCGCTCAGCAGTTCCCGATGTGGACCATGACGAAGAATTAAGCGATGCAGCAGAAAGGATGCAACGTCACTGGCGGTGGCTACAGCTAGAGCGGCGGTTTCAGCATAGCATGTAAGGTGATCAACTGCGGCAATAATCCATCGTTTGCCAGTAGGTGTTAGCGGTAGCGGCCCGTACAGGTCAATTCCCACATGGTCGAAGGCACGAGCAGGGCACGGTAGCGGCTGTAATAAATCGTGGGCTGGATGAGGTGGGGATTTGCGGCGTTGGCATTGCGGGCACGAGCGGACAAACTTTTGGACAAAGTTAAACATTCCTCGCCAGTAGTAATCGTGCTGCAGGCGCTCATACATCTTCAAAACGCCTGCGTGTGCACATTGCGGGTCGGTATGGAAAGACGCGCACATGGCGGAACGCAAAGTACTCGGGATAACTAGGAGCCACTTGCGATCATCGGGCTGGTAGCTGCGTCGATACAAGAGGTTATCCCGGACAGCAAAATGGGCAGCTTGGCGGCGCAGGGAGCGACCCGCCGTGGTTACTCAGTAGCTATGGTGTTGGGCTGCTGAGCACGAGGTCGCGGGATCGAATCCCGGCCACGGCGGCCGCATTTCCATGGGGGCGAAATGCGAAAACACCCGTGTACTTAGATTTAGGTGCACGTTAAAGAACCCCAGGTGGTCCAAGTTTCCGGAGTCCCCCACTACGGCGTGCCGCATAATCAGATCATGGTTTGGCACGTAAAACCCCATAATTTAATTTTTTTAACGCAGGGAACGGGAGGTGGGAGATGCAGGCGAGCCATAAAGAAGATGCAACAGAGAGGCCACCCAAGGATCCTTGCGCTGTTCTGATGCGAAGGTGTCGATGTCGACCGACGACACCGCCTCAAAGGTGGTGGAGAGGGAGGCAGTGTCGGCTGGCAGTGGAGAGTGTGACAGAGCGTCAGTGTGATTGCGGCCTGCGCGGTAGCCGCGCACGACTACACGCGGGAGGGTCCAAGCCCATGTGCGCGTGTACGTGGTGTCGCAACATACCCAACACCTGACGCAGACGCCCCTGCGTGTATGAGCTATACGAGACACATGCGTGGAACCTAGAAGTTGCCTCGAGGTAGCAGCTACGAACGCTGTTGCATTCCGCAGCCGGCCACTCTACCACTCAAGTGTGTTCAGTCTGTACTTGTACGTAGGCCCACATTTTATTGCCTGTATATTAAAAATTTAATGTAATCTGCTTAATAAATTCACGATGTTTGAATTCTGAAACTTGTAAAGGTAAACATCTTTATTCCATTGTTGTTCATGAAGAAAGCTCATATAAAAGCTAGTAGATATTGTCAATGCTTAACACTTTCCTTCAGATCAATATGTAGCATGCTGTTGACATTAAAGCAGCTTTTCAACAGCAAGGAATCAGGTTCCCCTGTATTGAGCATTGGTTTAATTCAAGAAGCAATTCACGTAGGCATAAAATGTTGCAATACAATCTGTTCGGGAGTGCCAGATTGTACCTTGACGCTTTCCTTGCACTTTCTTATTTTTGTCGAATAATCTAGTTTGAAATTTCTCCTATTAGTATGATCCAACATTGGTCTAGTACGTACATGACTAGCTTAAGAGATTGGAATGCTAGCTTTAATTTCCAGTGAAGGAACAATAACATCTGCTCCAGTTGCATAGATTTATCGGTAATCTGGAGTTTTCAGCCCCACTTTAGGATAATGCGCTGAAGCAGGTAGAAGCACAAGCATGTCAACGAGATTGGCCGATAGTTACGATAGCTTCCTACTTTACGCCTGCCACTGCGAATGCAAAATTCTAGCGCTCTACTTTGTTATTATTAAACAAAGAAATGTACTCATAACGTATTTAATGTTTGCCATCGGGCTACGCCGCCGCGTTAAGTACTGCAGCATATTTATTTAGGCTTTTTGATACAGATTCACAGTATACTAATAGCGCGAAACATAGCACGGCTAAGTGGACGACGCCCATGTCTGTTGGAATGCTATGATGCTACGTACTTTATTTTATTTTTGAAGATTTCCCCCTAAGTTTATATATAGGCCCTCTCCAAATATGTGCGATCTTTCAGTTGCCTATTGCTTCGTTTTGAATGCTAGCGTTCACCCCTTCTGGTATTTTGTTGAGTGCTTGTACCACTAATCGTCCTCAACAAATGCAGAACTTGTCGCAATACGGGAAGCTGTCCTCTTTGTCTCCTACCTGACACCACGTAAATGGAGTATTATTTCTGACGCAAGATCAGCGCTGCAAGCTATCGATTCGCTCTCGAGAAGAGGCCAATATTACATGCTAGCGTTAGGCATCCTACAAATATTTTATCTTGCTCAATTATCTTCCAATGTACCCGGTACCTGGTCACTGCGGCTTGGCCGGCAACGAGCTAGCTGATGCGGAAGCAAGAACCGCTGTTCCTTCAGCCGTGGAAGTAAATATTCCTTACTCGTGGAGCGATATAAACTCTTTGTTGACTACGCCCTTTCGAGATTGCGCAGCACATTACTGGGCTGAACCAGACTAACGGTGCAGGCGCCTGCGGGAAATAGACTGTGACAGGACCTTTCGCCTCCCTGCTAAAGTCGGATTGGCCTGGGCGTTTCCTTCACTCGACGTTATGCACATCTGATTGGCCGTACGGAAAGCCCGAGCTGTGAACGTTGCCAAGTGTCGGAGACCCTCCATGCCCTCTCTACGCATCACAGCGGAAGATGCTGGTTTCAACGCTACCAGGCATTGGCAGGCGAACAATGTCCCAAAATAATATTTTTTCGCAATGTGTGATTGTACAGTAGCATCAATAGCTACAAGGGCTGCTCTGGACTACCTGAAGAGCACCGGACTAGATGCAAGACTTTAAGGAAAAAACTGTGTTAGTGTATATATGCATACCTTCTTCCGGTCCTCATCATCATCTTTCATCAATCTTTTTTGTCCCCTTTCCTTTTCCCCCTGTGCAGAGTAGCAGGCCAGAGCATGCTCGCTCAGGCCGACCTCTCTGCCTTTCAAATAAATTCTGTCTTTCTCTAGTTGGGTGCACTTTGGAATCAGTCCAGCGTGGCCGATCCCCCTCGTGTGTACGAGCCTTGTTTTGAGGTAACAACAACGACGACGTACACAAGTGACAGCCGCTCCTAAAAAATTTGTGGCGTTGGCTTTTACGGCTTTATAAATATTCAGAGAGGAGCTACTATACATAATTACAGCACACGCGCCGCGATGTACAAACCAGGTTATGCTAATATTGAACTTCACAAAACAAATTCCATTGCATGTTCAGTAATGCCACACAGATAATTTGCGGCTTCCTTCAGTGGTAGACGTGAGCTTTTGGGTTGGTGCTCGCTGCCAAGTTTGGTGCGAGAATAGGGCTAGGTGCAGAGACCGCTCATGCGCAGCTACCATCAGTATACACACATCATTTCTTCAGAAGGTGATGCTATAGTCACGCGGGTAGCGCGAGGGTCTGTCTGCGCTGACATGATTTCGCTGCAGCCGAATTCCAAATACTAGATATGCGATGAGGATAGCTATATGGGCTTGTTCATATGTCCTCTTGCAATCTGTCGTAGCCGTGGCAGAACGACACGGACACAGAAGGCACACAAGACAACACACAGTGCTGAGCGACCGACTGCGCACAGGTGTTTACGGCCGCCATGTCTCCTGGCACTGAACTTCAGGAACCGCTGTGGCGCATTCCAAAACAAATTTAAACGTCGAAGAGTTTTTAATGTACAAAACACGCGTATTAATTTGCTCTAAATAAAGGCTGGTCAATAATATCGTAATGCAGATTTTTTCATTGCATTTGAAAAATTATGCGGCGCATGCCACAAAATTTGGCAGCAAGCAACCCTGGGCGTCGTACCAGCCGCATTGTTGAAATCGCAACCGTCTGATCGCATTGCGACGCGTGCGACTGCACCGATTTTTTTTTCGCGTCAGTCGCAGCATGTGAAACAGCGTTTAAGCCGTCGACGTGGTGGCCCGAAGCCGTCACATTGGGAACGTGCATTGTGTACTCGTTAACGACTCCCAGGTAGCCGAAAGGTATTCCAGAGTCCCCCGCTACGGCGTGCTTCATATCAGTTCCTGGAAAACAATTTCGACCGGCCTGCATCCAACCTAACATGCACCCAGTGCAAGGTACACCCGCGTTTTTTTACGTGCCTCCCCCATCAAAATGTGGTCGCCACAGTGTAAACTGAACCCTCGTTCTCAGCGGCGGAACACCATCCGCTGACGGAAATGTGCCGCGCTTTTCAAATAATAACCCACCTTGCACTCACATGAATCCTGTTGTTCCTACTCGAGAAAAGGACATGTTAGACGAATAGTAGGAAATAAAGCAGTAGAATGCTCCAAAACACCACCAATATGAGAGCACAGATTGAAGTTGCATTCAACGAACAGGTAAAATGTAACAACGGAGTTTAAACATGCGCTTGTGTCGGCAACAATTACTGACCCGCCACCAATCACAAGTACAGTGATTTGGATTATGCGAAAATGTTATGAACAAGAGCAATCACACTATGACTCTGGGGCATCCGCCGTGGTTGCTCAGTGGCTACGGTATTGGGCTGCTGAGCAAGAGGTCGCAGGATCGAATCCCGACCACGGCGGCCGGGGCGAAATGCGAAAACACCCGTGTACTTAGATTTAGGTGCACTTACAGAACCCCAGGTGGTCCAAGTTTCCGAAATCCCCCACCCACTACGGCGTGCCTCATAATCAGATCGCGGTTTTGCCATGTAAAACCCCATAATTTAAGTTTCTTTAACTACGACCTCTGGTGGCTTTCCCAATTATGGTGGCAACAATAGGTGACCCGTAAAAGAGCGAGGGATTCTAGGATGCGTCGTCTGCTCGCTGTTTCCGGTTCGAGGCAGCGCAGCCACCGCCACCGCTTCGCCGTTGAAGCCTATTGATGCGTTTGCAGTCCGGCTTTGTCACACTCGAAGATTACCCGATTGCAGGTGCCTAGCAAAACCGTGGTCGGCTGTTCAGCCGTTGGCTGCTCAAATTCAAGCGTTAAAGGTAAACACATGTAACTACTACCTT
The DNA here is from genome assembly GCF_013339745.2 of Dermacentor silvarum. Classification (NCBI taxonomy): domain Eukaryota; kingdom Metazoa; phylum Arthropoda; class Arachnida; order Ixodida; family Ixodidae; genus Dermacentor; species Dermacentor silvarum. The sequence continues at coordinate 188,456,234 of NC_051157.2, forward strand.
GCAGCATCCCTTGCTAAGTCAGCTGAGCACAAGCATCACAGTCATGGCTGCGACTTCCAAAACTGTAACAAGGCAGGGACCATCCTTGAACAAAAAAATCACAGCATATCCACGGGGTGAATGATGATGAGTGGGCGAAGCTCCGGAGGGAATCATCGTATCTCCCGCTTAAGGGGACGCTAGCACAAACGCGTTAGAAACGCGCTAGAAACGCGGCCTTTCGTTAATGTTGGGTATTTATTACCATCGTGCTGCGTGTGTCTATGTGCGCTTCGTGGCGTAGTGGGCTAACGCCGCGCGCTCGGAAGCGAGGGGTCCCTGGTTCGATTCCGCGCTACGGACACAACTTCGGAATTTTTTTTCTCATTTTTCTCAGACTGGTTACACACTACTACTACTACGACGGGGACGGTACGGGTGCCGCTATAAGGAGCTTCGCTCCTAAAAAGAAAATGAACTTATAGTGCCACTTATCAGGCGGCGATTACCTGTGTAAGGGCCGACACGGAATGATTACCCAAGATATTTCTTTCTGAAACATTGACTCGGGCAACCAGAACTATTCCAGTACTCGCATGCACTACATAGAGAGGTATCATGAAACATAGTTTTACGGCGCGAATTTAAGCGGGACACAGCGAGATACATAATACTCGTAACCAACTAGTCCACCTTAGCTTCTTCAACACAGATATAGGTAATGCGCAGCCGTAATACGTCGGCGATAGGGTCATTGTTGACAAAAAAGCAAAAACGTCTAACTACGTACCACTTCAAATGAACCTGGAGTTTCGACCGAGAAATGCCGTTGACAGCGTGCAAAGTTATCGAACATTTTCAGCGCTAGCTGCGCCGTTATACCGACGATATCGGCTTTTAGCTACGATCACAAAGCAGCATGCATTTACCAGACCGCTGTAGCCATTGCCTCAGCACCCGATTTTGTAAGTAATGCTTCTATGCGCTTGATAAATTATAGGATAAAGAAAACTTTTTTCACCTGTTTGACTGACCCGCAGGCAGAACAATCAGTGACGGTGCGCCCAATTGTGACAAGTGTCGTAGAACTAAACTTGTCAGAAACAAAAAGGCGGCCGAAACAAAAACCAGAGTTGGTTTATGAATAAAAGCATATCCTTGCCTTTCTTGGCTTGTCATCATCGCGCCCAGAGTGAACTGAAACCTAGAAATCAGTTGCATGAATGGTACGACATTGCTGGTCGACAAAGAGGGCGGAAAGCTTCGCGCGATTGACAGTCGAAACCGCGCAGAAAAACATGGGCGTCAGGCATGCCGCCGCGACGGGCGCGTCGTCCGTCGAACCGGAAGCTGCCAGCAGACGGCGCGCCCCACATTTCCCTGCGATTTCTCGTTTGACCGGTCACCTATTTACTCGGCAGGCGTCACAAAAGTTTACCAGACAGCAACGACATCAAGTAGAGCGTCCGCATCCGCCTAAACAGCTGCAGCGGCGTGCGAGGCTGGGCTAGTTCCTGCAACATGGTTTTGAACAGTAAAACGATGCAGGGAACAATGAAACAAAGGATTGAACACACGCTGCAAATAGTTGTGGTTTGTGTTAATGCCTTCCGTCGGTTTTCATCTCCTGCCACGGGTCACCGTCAAACGCCAGCTGCAGTGACCAGCTGATATATTAGACGCACCCAACTGAACATTAGGCATTCCCTTATGGCGCCAATATTCACACATACTCTAGCAATCCTTGCAATTTTTGACAGATTCGATCAATACGTACAGTGATACCTGTATGCCACTTTCATCGACAGACATTTTGCTAAGCATTTGAACTTAACAATTTTATTGGGCTCAAGAACTTATCCAGGTTTGTTCGTCACGTCGCCAAACTTTGCAATCTTATTACATCCACTGAACTTATTTTTGCAATTGTAAGATCTTACGAAAAGGACGTGGGATAGTAACGCTTTTACGACCATATTTAGCCACCTTTATTGCGATATCCATTACATGGACAATCGAGGTGCCTTTGCGCCATTACCGTTGGCACAGCCGTCGCGCTATCTCGGTATCGAGGAACATACGCGGCCCACTCCTAGATTCTCCACAAAGGTGCTGTATGTTTGGGTGCAACAGCCGTAAAGCCAAGAGGGCGCACCGTTACGCTTCGCTCACTCGGCTCTGCTTGCGCTATGGCAGAGTACTGGCTTGCTCTGCTGGCATGGTCGTTGTGCGCACACACATTAGCGTTCCTATTCAGTAGCTGCGTGTTTACCACGCCGTCGTTCATACACTCACATAAGCGAAGCGGACAGTCAAGAGAGCTTTATCAAATTATTTCATTGGGCGCCGACGAACGCCGACTCGGTGTCAGCTCGTGCACCGTAAAGATGCGACGCCTGCAACGCCGGCGCCCCTTATCACGCCAACATTCTGGGTGGGACGTTTTAGAGCAACGACGAGCCTTGGTTTAGCTTTCTTTACTTCCCCTTCAGGCGAAACTGCGATTTTTTTTCTTCACTGTTCTTAGAATTGCACGCAATTCTCGAAACTTCAGCCCTTTTTTTGTGAGCACTGCCTGAAACTAGAATTACCTTTTCACCGACGCCGTACACCACTCTCATACACATCATTTCAAGGCTGCCATATAATCCACCCTTCACTGCAGTATTCACCCATCCCTCAAGTAATAACCTACAGCACACCCGGGGCCTTTGTTAAGAAAGTGAAACCTTGTTACCAGCGTGGTTTATGATGCCCCTCTATATAAAGGTACTCATAGGTACTTATAGCTATATTCCGTTGCTGACGAGTTGGCTCTAAAGCAGCAGAGGTAATTGTACCCTACCAGAACTTTCCGTATGTCATTCCCATTATTATGTATGCTTTCCGTACATTTCTTAATGAATATAAATGGCTTCAGTATAAATTCTGTGTAATTTGCAAAGAAGCGTACGGGAAACATATAACAAATAAGGAGCCCTGAAGGACCCGATTTTTCTTAATCGCAATCGTATATTCTAATCGACCATGAAACCAAGGAAATCATAGGGCACTCTATTTGCTTTATATGAAATTCAGAAATGATTAATAGACGGAAATGAAAGTGGACGAAAATACAAGTTGCCGCAGGCGGGAACTGAATCCACGCCTTCGCTTTACGAGTGCGATGCTCTTACCAGTTGATCTAGCGCGGCGACGTTTTTATATCCACTCTCCGGGGTTTTAGTGTGTGCGCACTATAGATCTAGGCCTGCGAATGCTAGCCTGTGCCACGGCTCATGGCCATGGCGGCACATGTAGAACATCCTTTTCTTTTTTGCAGATGGCGTCACTTAGGACGTGAACATAGGAGAAGGCATCTGGCCAATGAACCCTCGTATGTTGCCGGAAGGCATCAAGGCTACCGGAGTCCAGACTCTAGATTTGTAATGAACGAGGGAAGCCAAGGGGCCCGATGTTTGTTAGTCACAATCATATGAAACCAACAGAAAATGACACCAAGGAAAGTAGAAGGAAACTTACTTGTTTCATTTGAAATTGTAACGTAACGGGAACACGGAACGTGGATTTATTCGAGTACATACAGAATGTTTCAGTTGGGAGAGATCACTACAACTTCTCATACATTGTTTGACAAACACTGAAATTGTTTTCATTTATCAGGCTATAGAAATATAATGCCGGTAACATTCACGAAGGTGCGTGACAGAAACATTTGGGCGTTTCGTCCCAAAGGTCTAAGCATTGACAATGATATCAAAGCTTAGCTTTGTGCGGACTTCTCGGACGGTGTTTTAACAATACGCGCGAACGTGACGGTTGCGCGACACGCATATTTCCTACATAAGGTAGAGTAAAATCATCTACTTGACCACGAGCAGGCCGCCAGTACCCTTTTTTTTCGTGACCCTCGATATTTATTTGATGTAGCTAGAAATAACAACCTCGTGTTTTAATCAGCATTCTCCAAGGGATTCGGATGAACGTGCTATCGCAAACCCAGAGACAGTAAGAATTTAATTAGTGGGCAGCTGGTTGACCGTACGAAGTTGTTTAGCCTGGCGCGAAGGATCACTGGCATGAGCGTTTTTCCATTCTGAACCAATCGGAATGCGGCCGCCGCGTCTGGTAAGCGAAACGGTGACCCGTTGTGCAGCCGAAGAACGCATAGCTTATCACACCAGGTCCCCACGCTTTCGTAAAGATCGGCTTAAATAATTTCCGCAATACATTTGAGCACCTACATGTTTGAAATAGGCATCAAAAAAGGTCTCTTACCAGTGTGCTAGTCGCGGAGTCGGCTAAGCAGCAAGTAGAGCGAAGGCTGTGCACGATGTCCGGTACAACTTAAGAAGGCAAGAGAAGCCCCGCCCAGATGACCAAAACGCGGCCGCCGATTGCCTCCGCGACTAAAAAAATAGTCCCGCTGATGCGACTCGGCCCAGTTCCAAGCGCGGGCTGCCTTGTTCTCCATTGGCGGGGTCACCGGCCGTCCTGCTGATGACGTCAGTCTAGTGTGCGCCCCCCTTGGTGGAGGCTCGTGTGCAATCACCTTTGAGGGGCAAATGCCGCTGCCTTCTAAAGTTGTACTCGACTTTAGTGTAGTACGTGATGCGGCAGCTGTCAGGTTCGCGGAAAAGCACAGCTTGTGGTCCTCCCGAGAGAGCAGCTGGCCTGCCAATCAGTGTTCCTCGACATGTGACTATGATACTGTTCGAGAATGAATGGGTCGACTGAAGTTTCGATTAGGCGTGGTGTAAACGCATGCGGTTAAACGCCAGAGACATACAACAGACGTTGAGTAGTCTTTTTTTATAGATTGGGAGTGCTCGTTATGCAACGTTATAGTTTTCACTTTGCAACAACCCTGCGCATAAGTGCAACAATCTGACGGCGGCAGTGCGAAGCAAGACGACGACAGGAAAGAAAACAGGATGGGCGTAAATGGTCATTCCACGCCAAGCGTCCCAGATATTGCGCTCGACCCTGTTCGATTCTATTCCAAAAATGTGTGGTCAATCATTTTGCTGCACTATTTGACCTCGTAGACTATTTTTGCTAGAAAATATTTCTACTGTCTCTTACATCGACTTCAATATTGCCGTGGCAGGCGAAACCGAAGTTCCGAAAAAAAAAAAAACACCTGCAGAATACTACAGGAAGCACGTTAAGAAGCTGCTGGTTCCTAGAAAAATAATTGCAATTTCCTATTCTTTCCCATCGGCGGCCGCTACATTGTCTCAATATGTTCTCTATGATGAAGCAATACTGCAGTTCTGTACCACATCTGACTATTTTTTTCAGAACTCTGCAAGATTTACCGACCCAATACAACTGCGTCACGGGGCTAGATAGCTCGCAGTAAATGTGTCAAAAAAGTATTGAAGTGACGGGCGATTAGTTTCGAAGTGGAAGAGGCGTAAACATTGAATAATATGCGAAATGCCTCATGTTCAGGCACATGTAGAATGGTGATGCGGTGTAAGTGAAAATGCATGCTCTAATTCATTTGGAATGGTATAGAAAAGAGATTTATTTCTGAAGGCTTAATTGGAGTAATCTTTGGTTTAGGCGAGCAAATTGTTTTTATGCTGAGCCACCACCGCGTCCCTGGGCGCCGGCCCGTAGGTCCACTTCACTGCGTCGCGCGCTTCTCCGGTGCAACGGAAAGATACGGCGGCCGCGTGCGTGGCAAGATCGTATGCTGAGTTGTGTTTTCACGTTGCTGGCAACTTGGAAATAGTGTGACTGGCTGGCACGAGGTTTCAGAAGGGCACCAAAGGCTGCAAATTAGTACTAGAAGCTATTTCACCGCCACGTCCCTGTATTGGTGTAAGTGCAACAGGAGCAGTAGAAGTTAGGTTGTGTACCCGGTTTTGGCGCTTTCAGCAGACGTATGGTCTTTGCCACTTGAAACAACTCTGGTCTGTCGGTCATTTTAAGTGCGTAAGCATTTCTATGCTTACACAACGAGAAAAACCGTCCGTCCGTCCGTCCGTCCCGCAAGACAATCGCTTTCAAAGTAGTACCCGCAGCAGCGAGCGAATTCACCTTCGTGTTGCCTCTCGCTCCAACGCCAACACTGTAAAAAAAGTTTACAACCGTTGGGTTGCTGATGATGGTATGTGGTGTTTTATGGCGCAAGGGCCAGTAATGGCCAAACAGCTCGAAGCAATGGTGTTATGTGCTCGATGATGCAAATCATCACAAAGGGTAACCTGGCTGACTGTGAATATACAGGGTGTCCCAGCCATCACGCAGCACGATTTAAAAAAAAAGAAATGGCCTTACGCGAAGCCAACCTAGTGCGTATTGTTTCCAGTACAGTGGAGTAGCCGCCAGTAATTTTTTCGTTACTGAGATTTAATTAATTTTAATTAATTATCTAACTTTAGAAGTACTGTCCTAATTATCAAAGTGTCAATGAGAAGATTGTAGAGCAACATGAAAAACCCCCGATACAGCTTTCTCTTGCTCAATACGTGCTACATAAATGTGTTTTTCCGAGTGTGAAGGAAGCCCGCGAATACTCACGCGAATAGTCAGTAAAATATTCTGCACAAGAGTATTTGTGCTGCAACTTCAAAAGTGCATAAGGATATGTGCGACCGGCTCATGCTTTGTAACACCAACGAAGGGCGGATCACAGTCAATCAGCTGCGACTGCTATGGCGGCAGCTGTACAGGAGGGGGCATGACATCGTGCTCGTGGAGCGACACATCCATTTCTTCGGCAAGACTTCTTACTCGCAGTGCGTAGGGCTTTCTCACGGAAGGCCGGTTCTGAAAGCTTTGGGCACTGGACAGGTGGTTTATAGTTATGTAGGTAGGGTGTGTATTCCTTGAGTTTACTTTTAGGAAATAACCAAAAGATAAGTACTTCTCTGCAGCTAGAGCGACCATTCATTCGATTCAGCTTAGATGCGTTCTACGGGGCTTCTTCTGAAAGCACCCGTAGAAAGGTGGATGCCCAGATGGTGGACAGGGACATTTTTAAGGCGCTCGGCGTCGCGGAGTGATATATAATGGAACCGTGGACTTCTGTGGACGCATGTGGACTTCTGTGGGTTAAGCCTAAACCGATTCTCGCCTGCCCACTTAGACAGTTTGTTAAGACCAAGCTGTACCTGCCGCTCACAGATTGCAAGGTTACATGAGGTTAACCCTGTCTGTACATCGTCGGCATATACTGAATAAAATATGTTGCGTGGGATGTACAGACGTAGATAGTTCATTTTTACAATAAAGAGGGTGCAACTAAGCACACCGCCGTGTGGTACTCCAGTGTTCTGCACATATCGTCTTGATAGGGCATTACCCACACAAACACGGAATCTGCGGTTGGACAGGTAACTTTAAATGATATTCAGCATATTGCCACGTATTCCAAAGTGCGCGAGGTCTCTCAGTATTCCGAACCGCCACGTGGTGTCGTATGCTTTTTCCATATCGAGCAAAACAGACAAGAAGAATTGCTTGTGGACAAAAGCCTCATGAATCTGAGCCTCTATGCGTATCAGATGGTCAATGGTGGATCGGCCATCGCGAAACCCACACTGTTATGGATCAAGCAGCTTGTTTGATTCTAGGAAATGTATCAGACGCCGGTTTATCATTTTCTCGAAGACTTTGCAGATGCAGCTTGTTAGAGCTATGGGCCGATAACTGGATACCGACGATGGATCATTGCCCTGCTTCAGGATAGGGATCTATATGGCCTCTTTCCAGACAGAGGGGATCTCGCCGGAGGTCCATATAGTTACACAGACAGAGAAGGGTTTTCTTCGTTTCAGAGGGCAGGTTTTTCAACATTTGGTTGCAACCTGGGGCAGATTGGTTGCAACAGGTGAGTGATGCATGCAGCTGTGCTAGAGAGAAAGGTAGGTTTATGGCTCGTTCCCGGCGCTCTTTCGGTGTAGTTTTTGTTTTGCTATTGCTGCTATGTATCTTGTAAATGCTGGAGAATAGTGCGATGAACTGGACACATGTTCAAAATGTGCACCCATGCAGGTGGTTCGCTTGGTCCTCTGGCTGTCTCCCTGCATGTGTACCAGAGGAGGCGGATGTGTTTGTCGTCCTCTTACTCTATTGACCCTGTTCCAAACATTGGCCTTATGTATGAGTTGATACTTGATAAGCGTATTTGCCAGCTGTCTCTCCTGGCTTGTCTGCGCCTTCTCCTACCTTGTGACTTGATTTTCTTGAAATTGACAAGGTTTTCAGCAGTAGGAGAATCGCGAAGCTGCCTCCATGCTTTGTTCTGCTGCCTACGCGCGTTCCGGCATTGTTCATTCCACCACGGAACACGGCGTTTGCTAGAAAGTCCGCTTGTTTGGGAGGTACACTTAGATTCTGCATCAATAATAAAGTTAGAAAAATACTCGACGGCACCATCAATTCCGAGCGAAGACAGTCCACGAGATCGTACTGGTAAGTGTTTGTAATTTCTCCCAGTCCGCTGCATCGACCTTCCACCGGGGAGCATGTGGTGGAGATTCGTATTGTCTTGTTGCTCTCAGCAGTATTGGGAAATGGTCGCTCCCGTAAGGGTTGTTTATAACTTCCCATTCAAGTTCAGGTAATATGGATCGAGAAGCTATGCTGAGATCTATACAAGAAAAAGTTTTGTTTGCAATGACATTAATATGTAGGTTCTTTTTTGTTTAGCAGACATGCACCGGATGAGAAAAGAAAGCCTCCGATTAGACGGCCTCGCGCATCGATGCGAGAGTCGCCCCACAGGCCGCTGCGTGCGTTGAGATCCCCAAGAACAAAATAAGGTTCTGGCAATTCGTCTATAAAGGACTGAAATTTATGTTTGTGTAAGTGATAATGTGGGGGTATGTAAAGCGAGCAAATGGTGACGAGTTTGTTTAGAACCAGTCGAACTGCCACTGCTTCAAGTGACGTTTGCAGCTTTAAACGTTGATATGCTATGCTTTTGTGAATTATAATGGCAACACCGCCTCAAGATGCAAAAGCATCATGGCGGCCTTTACGAAACGTTACATAATGTCGTAGAAAGTTTGTATGTTCCGATTTTAAGTGAGTTTCCTGTACACACAGCACTTTTGGATTGTGTTCGTGAAAAAATTCTTGCACATCATCGAGGTTCCTAAGAAGGCCTCTGACGTTCCATTGTATGATTTGTGTATCCATACTGAAAGTAAATTGGTGCTGTGTGTACTAAAAAAGGAAGTGTTGCTTCAAATTACAGAGCCATTTCCAGGCCCTGTAACGCGGGATTTGTCCTTTCTGAAGCAGTCGAGGGAGCGTCGCCGCTCCTTAGGCGCTTGGTGCGCCGTCGGGATGGGTGTAGTGGCCATTGCCTCTTGTGAGGCGCCGGACACGCGCTCTTGCGAGCGAGAAATTTCGCGAGAAAGTTTTGCCGCGAAGGACGAGACCTTTGCGCCCACCAGCCCGGAGGTCGATGGGGCTGCCTTTGGTCCTGAGCTGCACCGGCTGTTGCCACGCCAGCAGGGGCCGGAGATGGTGAGGCAGCCTAGACTGCACCCACCGTGGGAGCTGCTGGCGGTCCTGCGGGTTCGCTAAGCGAAGCGCAGGCTGCCGCCAAGGACTGTTGCGGTGCAGGCAACCCTAGGGTAACCGGGCCTGTTTGCTGGTTGGGTGGAATAGGCTTAGCTCCTACCACCCCGGGGGCAGGGGCCACAAGTGACAGCTCGCTGCGTGCGGGCTGCGCAGGTGGCAATGGCCGCTGCGACGCTGCCCCCCGACGCGCTGCATCAGCATAAGGTGTGCTGTGGAAAAGTGAGCACCTCTTACGGGCTTCCTTGAAAGAAATATTTTCTTTTACTTTTAGGGTGATTATGTCCTTTTATTTTTTCCAGTTCGGATAGGAACGTGAGTAGGATGCGTGGTCACCACTGCAGTTCACACAGTGAGGAGTGCCACTACAGTTGTCGGAGGCGTGGCCCTGGACTCCACACCTTGCACAAATTATTTGACCACGACAGCTCTGCGAGCCATGGCCAAATCTTTGGCATTGGAAGCACCGTCTAGGGCTAGAGAGTTATGGTCGGAGAGTTAACTTAATGTATCCTGTTTCGATGGTTTACGTGGATCAGCAGAACGCTAGATCCAAATGTGAGGACAAGATGTTTGGTGGGGATTTCTTTAATGTCCCGTCTGATGATAATACGCTTTACATTGGGAACATTTTGATCTTTCCATCCTTCTAGGAGTTCGACTTCCGGTAATTCTAGGAGGTCTGCTTCTGATTCAACTCCGCGTGAGCTATTCATCGATCGGTGTGGGGATATAGAAATTGGTGTGTTGCCAAACGTCACAAGACTGCCGAGTTCCTCATATTGATGTTTCTGATGGACTTCAAGAAGAAGGTATCCGCTAGCCATTTTAATTACTTTATAACCTGATCCTAAAACTTGGTCAAAGAGTTAGCAACTATGAATGGAGAAATAGATCTGGACGGTTTTTCAGAGTTCTCACTGTCTACAACATGGTATTTTGGATAGTTTTCTTTTAGTCGGTTGAAAGATAGGCTAAGTTCATCGGTGCGTCCCTTCTTTAGAGGATGACGATCAAGTATGCGGGGAAAAGCTGGTGTTCCCATAGTAGTTTAATTAATTTCGGCAGCAATGGCGGCCACCCACCACGGAGCCCAACTAGGGGACGCTGCAGCGCTCAACGCGTAAGGCTGCAGGCGCCAACCGTACATTACCACTATTATACCCAAGGGAGGGCACATACACAAGGTTAACCCAAGCCGCCTATGAAAATTAGGAAGTGGCAGAAAAGATGATAGGATAGCAAAAGAAAGGAGATAGAAAAGCAAAAGCTTGGAGAGGGGATAGGAAAAGGCGACCGCCGATTTCGCACCTGCGTGGGTCAGCCCAGGGGTGCCGTCTACGTGAAGCAGAGGCCAAAGGGGTGTGTTGCCTCCACCGAGGGGCCATAAAGGTCCAGGCACTCTGCATTGACTCAACCCCCAGGATCCCATTTTCCCCAGACACGGCTAAGCCACGCACGGATAAACGTGGGACGGTCCAACCTTCATGTGCTCGGGTCCGTGGTGTCGCAACACACCAAACGCCTGCTTACGCAGACGCCCCTGCAGGGACGTGTGGAATTGCTTACGTGGATTGAGAACGAACAGGCAAAACAAAGAGCGGAACGAGCTGCTGAGAGAGAAGCAAGTAAGGAATCAGACGAAAGAACTCGACAAATAATTGAGCTCAAATTGAAGCTATAAGGAGCTCAAAGTTAGTTAATTCAGGTTTAATGGCGCAAAAGCGACAACGGCCATGCTGCGCCAGCCACAAGGTATTAAGAAATGAAATGTGAATCCGCAAGAATCAACACTAATTCGATGCCTCTTCCGAGTGGCGCCTCTTCAGTTCTCAACCCGCAAAAGTTTCTTCCATTGTTTGATGAGCGACGCGATGATTTGCATGCATACTTGCAAAGGTTCGCGCGCGTAGCAACAGGACAAGATTGGCCACAAGAGAAGTGGGCATTAGCTGTTAGCATGTGTTTGAGTGTTGAAGCGCTAACAGTAGTTGGCCGTATGAGTGCTGCTGATTATTTAGACTACGAGAAAGTAAAGAAAGCATTGCTGCAGAGGTTTCGATTCACTGCGCAAGGTTACCAAGAGAAAGTTTGCAAGGCACGGGCAGAGGATGGAGAAACCGGAAGACAGTTAGCTGCTAGGTTTTCAGGGTACTTCGACCACTGGTTTGACATGGCTAACGTGTCCAGAACGTTCGACAGCCTTCGAGACCACATGGTCGCCGAACAGTTTATCCGGTGTTGCCATCCAAAGCTTACTATGTTCCTGAAGGAACGAGAATGCAAGTCACTCCAAGAGCTAGCTGATGCGGCTGATCGGTTCATTGAAGCTCGGAACTTATCGAATCTCGGGAAGATTTCGGAGGACGCAAAAGACTTCACTAGGAATCCCACCGACGCTCCAAGAAAACCACCACCAAGGTGTGTGCTTTGCAAGCTCCTGGGGCATCAAGCTCGAATGTCGCAACCCAGCTAAAGAAATGACGAAGTGCAAGTTCTGTGGGGAGGTTGGTCACAAGAACGACGACTGCTGGAGCACGAAGGCGCATAAAGAGAAAAGTTCAGCCTGCGCGGTCAACGAAAACCGCTATGATATTCCTTTGTGTGACCAAACTGGAAAACACAAGAAAGCGAAAAGTCGTGACACTTTCCATAAAAGACCGGATGAAAGAAAACCCGTTTTTCCTCACTCGAGGAATGCCAATAGAGAGCAAGGGCAAGCAAGGACAAGTGCTCGGTCGAACAATTAGGGTTCTTCGTGATACGGGCAGCAATACTGCAATTATCCGAAGAGACTTAGTTCGCGAGCAGCGTATGACCGGAAAGAGTAGCAGAGTCCTGCTTATCGATCGCTCTGTAATTGTTGTACCAGAGGCCAAACACCACGTTAATGCACCGTACTTTACTGGAGAAATCACAGCCTTATGTATGAACAAGCCGCTTTATGATCTTTTGCACGGAAACCCACCCGGTGTCAGAGGACCTCACGAGCCAGATATTAACTGGAAGCACGCTTCAGTCGATGAAAGAGACACTGTGCCGCTAAACTCGAGTGTGCAAAAACTGGAGTTTAGTGGAGCACCCTCACTATGTTTCCGCCATGGTCAAGCCACAAGAGGATAAGACGACTCCATTGTGTGTACCAAAGATAAAGTGGTGCGACGTTACCAAACATCAATTAGCAGAGGAATCGCAGAAAGACAAAACGTTGAAATATCTGTTTGCTGAAGTTGACAGAAAGTCACCAAAAGGCCACTGCTACTCGTTCCTTAAAAAAGGTGGGCTTCTCTACGGTCTACCGACAGTTCTCTCTTGCTACCGGCAGGACATTTAACCAGCTCGTCGTGCCGAAGGTGTTTAGAAAACCTATCCTTCAAGTCACGCACGAAAGTCTTACGGCCGGACACCAAGGCATTCGGCGCACGACAGATCGAGTCTTGGCGGATTTTTACTGGCCGGACCTGCATGGCGACGTGAAACGTTTCGTCAAGTCCTGCGATAAGTGCCAACGAACAACACCAAAAGGCAAAATTGGTGTTGCGCGTCTGGGCAACATGCCTATCATACGTACACCTTTTGAGCGCGTTGCGGTCGATTTAATCGGTCCTTTCTCACCGAAATCGGACCGTGACAACCGTTAAATTCTCACCCTCATAGATTTTGCCACCCGATAAGCGGATGCCTTTGTTCTCACTGCAATTGATGCTGTGCACGTGGCAGAGGGAATGATTGAGATTTTTTTTCGCATTGGTCTACCGAAAGTTTCACAGCGGAAATCGTGGAAGAGGTGGGCCGTCTACTCGCCATCAGGTTTCTTCGAACGACACCCTATCATGCCATGGCAAATGGGCTCGTTGAGAAGTTCAACGGGACCCTGAAGACCATGCTGAAGAGGATGTGCCAGGACAAACCTCGGTCATGGGACAGGTACCTTGCTCCACTGCTCTTCGCCTACAGAGAGGTGCCGCAAGCAAACCCATGCTTCTCGCCTTTTCAGTCGATTTATGGTCGACACGTACGAGGACCACTGACGGTGCTCAAGGAACTGTGGACCAATGAAGATATCGACGGCGAAACTCGTACAATCTACACCTATCTTGTCGATCTTCGAAATCGCCTTGAGGAGACATGCAAACTCGCCCATGACGAGTTGGAGAAGGCACGCGCAAAGCAAAAAACCTACTTTGACCGGAAGAGCCGCCCTCGCAAGTTAAACGTTGGCGATAAAGTACTTCTTCTACTGCCGACTGATTTCAACAAATTGCTAATGCAATGGAAGGGTCCACTTGAAGTCATCGAACGGAAGAACGAGGTCGACTATGTTTTGAACATGAGTGGAAAACGAAAAATATTCCATATCAATATGCTCAAGAAATATGAGGAACGCGAACCTTTACCAGTGCAGCAGGTCTCTTTTATAACCGAGATCGACCAAGGCCTGTCGGAAGCAAATGAGGAGCCGTTAAAAGGGCAACTCCGGCGATTTTTCGATGTCAACGGGTGTCGATGAAATTCGCTGGGTATGTACCTCTGAACACTTCCGGCATGTCCTAAAAAAGCAGGCTTGAGAGTTGCGCAGATTTTTTACTATCGAATTTAATTTATTGCCTCGAACACCTTACCTTACCTCCCCCTCAGTTACAGGCCACGTTGTGTATGACGTCAGGAGTGTACCAAGCAGAGCATACCGGGATCATGCAGACGACAGCGACGAGAGCACCACCGTGGACGAGAGCGTGCAGGAGTCGACAATCGTGAGCTAGCGCTTGGCGCGAGATGTTGCTGTCGCGAGAAATTGCGTTCCCTGTAGACGGGCAAGTAATGGGGGGTGGCAAGCGGTGTTGCGTTGTTGGCTGCACGAATTTCAGCCCTCGCCATCCGCAAACACAGTTTGAGCCGATGCCGATCGCGTTCAGCCGAGGATAAGCCTATCACAGTTCGTGCGTCTGCTGATGGGGGACCTGAGCGACTGATATGAAGCTAATTAAGCCATTAGGATGAAGAAAGCTGCTTCTGTAGTGCAGTTTTTGACCATACGGATTTGGAATAAACCATTCCTCATTTTTTACAGTGCACACGCAAAAAGCTAGAAACGACGACACGACGCTCAATCAACATAAGTATACGTTGCCGTTCTCAAATGCGGCCAGTCGCAATGGCCGGCGCTTCCCTAAAGGAAATGTGACTACGGGTATCCATGGGTGTATTTTTACTCATTGTTATGCTGACTCATTATTTAGCTTACGAGGTGCACTGTCTGCCTCCTATCCCAAATGGGCAGCAAGCGGAGGCCCCTTCGATACAGCATGCGTAAACAACCGTCTCGTTCAGCTGCCAACGATGTCATACTTCACGGCATCGGCGTTTCCGCGAGAAAACTATGCGTTCTCTAAATGAACGATCGTACGCGCAATGTCCTATTCTGTGTCTACTTTACGGAACACTAATTGTGTGCATGGCGAGAATACGAAGAATGATAAGCAGGTTGCACAACAACGCTCCCCTATACTACGTTCTCCCGCTCGCTATTTTCGAAGGTGTGTGGTCGCTCATATCAGCGCGACCCAGAGTGATGTAACGGTGCTTACATGCACAAAATCTGCGTGTT
Organism: Dermacentor silvarum; assembly: GCF_013339745.2. Classification (NCBI taxonomy): domain Eukaryota; kingdom Metazoa; phylum Arthropoda; class Arachnida; order Ixodida; family Ixodidae; genus Dermacentor; species Dermacentor silvarum. The sequence continues at coordinate 188,471,367 of NC_051157.2, forward strand.
TTGATATGTTCTGACATTCATTGATGTCACCGATGAGCGGCTATCTAAAGCGAACGACGAGTGGTCGCTGTACTTGCCGATGTAAATAAATGCACCGGTCGGTGCTTTGGACTGTCAGCGGCGTTCTTGCGGGATACAAATGCGGAAAATCGTGCTCCACATTGAGCATTTGAAGTGGTTCCCTGAGATTGGGTAAAACACGTAACATAGCAAGCAGCACGTATCACAATCAGTGTTTAGGGCTACCCTTGGTCTTCATGTTGCAGCGCAATATGTTGCGCATGGGCGCTGGCTCTAGTGGTGGCGGGTCGAATGCGGACGGCGATTCGTGGCTAATGAATTCGTCCGAATCATAAATATGTCGCTCTTTGACAGATCCGAATGGGTGGTGCAGCTTACAATGTCACCCGAAGGTCTCCGAAGGTCCGGCGCGGTCACGAATGAGCTGAGCGTCTGCTCTTCGCCGGTTTCGTTCGCCCCGCGGGCGAGACCGGCATGCGTTGAGTGCCTTCCCCGCCGGGGGTGACGTCATACGCAGAGGTTCGCTCGGCTGGTTGGTCAGGTTTCGGTTTCGTTTTTGCGCTTTTTTGCTTATTGAAAATTATTTTCGAATTTGCAGAACAATTCTCCTATCAGGCGCGTCACAGGAGGGTCTCGGGAACCTAAATATTTTATTAGCTTGACATGATCAAAAAATCGACGGAGTTGCCCTTTAAGCGAAGAAGGTTCCCATTAGAGCCAGCGCCCCTAGTCTCTTCCGTACACAGACGGCGGCTGATGAGAAGTTATCTACGAAGCTAAGTGCTGAACAACGTTCAGAGGTGCTTGACTTGTTTGAATAATTTAAGAATATCTTTTCTGACCTACCACGAAAGACTGAACTCGTCCAGTGCGTACTACGCTTGACCGCTCATAGGCCAATCCATGTTTCGCAGTATCCTATCCCGCTAGCTTTACGGGAAAGCGTCGAGAAAGAAGTACAAGAAATGCAAAAATTGGACGTCATAGAAAAGTCTCAGTCACCCTATCACGCTCCCATCGTAGTTGTCAAGAAACCAGACAATACGATCCGTTTATGTAAAGACTTCTGGGAGCTTAATGAGACCTTGACTGCTGACAGTGAGCCCATACCGCGCATCGACGTGGTTCTTGCCCTTGCTGGTCAGTGCAAGTTTTTCTCAAAATTTGATTTTACCAAAGGCTATTTGCAGGTGCCCATGTTTGTGGACAGTCGAGAAAAAACAGCATTTTCCAGTATATCTGGCCTGTATCACTTTGTATTCATGCTGTTTTCAAGACAGCTCCGGCTGTTTTCGCACGCCTCATGCGAGCCGTTCTTGGTGATCTAGAAAATGTTCACCACTATTTCGACGATGTTGTCATTGCTACAAATACGCGGAATGAGCATTTGGTCACTCTGCGGCGTGTGTTTGAGTGAATCCAACAGGCCAAGTTAACGATCAAACGCAGCAAGTGTGAGATAGGAGAGCAGACCATCTTTTTCCTGGGACATCGAATAGGATACGGTAAAGTTGAACCTGTTCGGAAGACCCTAGACAAGATTCTCGCAGTCAAAAGACCTACGACGCTAGGTCTAACTGGCTATTACAGGAAATTCATCCCTAACTATGCTGAGATCACCAAGCATTTGACTGATCTCACACGGAAAGGACGGAACAACATGCTTGCTTGGGGACCGACTCAAGAGCAAGCTTTCACCATTCTGAAGAATAAGCTTGGCGACGCTCCCATTTTACAAGCACCCAATACGAGAAAGAAATTTGCCCTCCGCACCGATGTCGCAAGCACTAGTCTAGGTGCCGTAGTGCTCCAGCTAAGAAAGGGTCAGGTCTTGCATCCTGTTGCCTACGCTAGCAGCAACCTGTTGCCTCGAGGAACAAGGTATTGCACCATTGAACGGGAATGCTTGGCACTTGTATGGGCAGTACAAAAATTTGATTTGTACTTGTACGGCAAACAATTTGTCATACAATCCGACGATCACCCTTTGCAATACGTGCAGTCCGCCAAACATCTCCACAACAGAGCTCTGCGATGGAGCTTACTCTTGCAAGAGTACTCCTTTGCCGTTGATTACATAAAAGGGTCGGATAACGTTCGAGCGGATTACCTTAGCCGTGTTTTAATCACTGAGCTAACAAGCGTATATTACCTTAGAGTTTAAATTTTTACCTTTGGAGTGTTGAAGAGCAAGAAGATATTTACTGACTTCGCTTTTAAAAGAATAGTTGTAGATGTAGTGAACTCGTTTTGAAAGTGGACCTTCGCGCAGCACGTTGGCCTTGGTTTTCGCCTTCTTCCCCATTTGAATAGTTGTGAACAACTTTCTTAAAACCGGGGGTTGTCATGATATGTACGGAAGCGTGCGAAAAACAAAAAAAGACATTGCCGTGTTCGCCGTGCGGGGGCGATGACGAAGTGGTGTGCTCGCGTGGCGCGTGGTCTGAGCTGCTCGGCGTTGAAGGAGAAGCGTTCTGCGCTGTCGGCCGGAGCTGGGTGGCCGCTCGGTGATCGTCCCAGTTCGAAGGACGCTGCCCTGGTGTGCGCTGATCCGATCCTCATCTGGGTTTGCTGACAAGTAGCCGGCGGTTACTTTTCTTATCCTTTATTGTTTTGTTTTTCTCCCCTTGAGAGACAGTGGTGGTTATTGATAAGGTGATGTCTGTCTCAGCACCAGGCCAGAAGGATACCCTCTGGTCTGCTTCTATTCCCCCTCAGGATCTACCGATGGAATGGTTTCTTCGCAGTGGAGCCAGCAGCGTTCCTGTGGCTTTGGTACCTAACAATGGAGGAATTATCCGTATGAAGAACCCCAAGGCTATTCAATCAGAACTTCGAGCTATCTCATCTCACTTTCAGCAAATCATCGAGGTCAGGCAGTTTGGACGTGGGGGAATCCTTTGCTGTTCACCAGACCAGACCTGTGTACAGGATCTACTCAAATGCACGAACTTTGCCACGCAGCCGGTGAGATCTTTCATCCCTCCTCATCTAGTTGCTGCAAAGGCCTAGTCCGCGGTGTGGACATAAGCTTAACTCCACCAGAAATCCTAGAGCTATTTTCTGCAGCAGGTGTAGTTTCCGTGTACCGCTGTACCAGACTTGTAGACAATAAGAGGGTCCCTACAGAAACAATCATAGCGACATTTGCTGGGACGGCTTGCCCATCAAAGATAAAGGCATGGCCATTAATCTACAGGGTTGAATCCTTAGCTCCACGACCACTACAATGTCTCAAGTGCTACCGGTACGGACACAGCGCTAATGCCTGTCGTTCAAGTGCTCGATGCCGATTATGCGGAGAAGAACATGATGCCAACGATTGCACGTCTCAGGAGCAGTCATGCTGTTTATGCAATGCGAATCATGCTGCAGACTACTCCAACTGCCCTGCCAGATACAAAGAAATCCAGGTAATTGAAATAATGGACAGGCGACGGTGCTCTCGTCGAGAAGCTCTTGAAGAAATTCAGAGCAGGACCCAGAGTTATGCGGGTGTAACAGTCCGTCAGTCATTCGGCATGGATCAGTCACTGCCCCAGGCAATTACAGCAGCAATAGAAAAAGCGATGGAAAAGGCATTAGAAAAATTTTGCTAAATCTTTCTGAATCTTTGACTACAGTAATACCAACGCAATTGGCTGGTATATCTCAGACACTAACAAACAGTGCACAAAACACGGCCGTCTTACTTGCAACATCACCTAACTATCAGACACCTCTTCCTCCTAACAGTGTGCATTCAGTACGTCCTTCGACTTCCGCTCAGGTTGATCATGAATGCCATTCCGATTCAGACTCTCTAGGCAATCGAGATGTAGATATGGACACTCGAGTTCTTAAACGCACAAGATCGCCTAACAACAAAATGCCTCGTTCTCCTAACTCCAAAACAAAAAAAGTGTGTGAAAGAATCACTTACGAGGACTGACTTTCTAAAAGGCAGTCCTGGACCAAGCAGTTGCGGCTGCTTGTCTACCGTCAACATAGGGTGCCTAAGGATACTGCAGTGGAACTGCCGATCAATACTTTCTGCAACTACAGATTTATTATATTTAATCTCCCAACAATCGCCAGACGTTATACTATTACAAGAAACTTGCTTGTCCGCTGACCAAGACTTTCATTGAACAATTACAAGTGTTTTCGATTGGATAGACCTTCCCGAGGTGGAGGATTAGCTTTTTTCATTTCGTCTGAATTCTGTCATAAAGCAAAAATTTCGCATCATACCCAATCATCCGAATGTGAAATCTTAATATTAGAAATAACTATTCCGGGTTGCGCCCTGCTCTCTCTAATTAACTCCTACTTTCCCGCTGGAGTGCAAAACGTACGCCCACTTGATGTCGCAGTAACATACTGCAAAAAGAACATATTGCTTACGGGTGACTTCAACTCACATCATGTGTCATGGGGCTTTCGCACAGACTCATCTGGAAAACGTTTATGGGATTGGGCTAATGTTAAAAATTTTACATGTTTAAATGCTAAGGTTGCCACTTTCGTGCGTTCGCAGTCACGATCTGTCCTATATTTGACATTTGCTAGCTCAGGCATTTCCATTGCTTCTTGGACTGTGGTTGATGCCGCCACTAGTAGTGACCACCGTCCGATTGTCATTGATATTAACAACCCCCTCATTTCTTTAAATAGCATACGCATACATTCGTGGACTATTTAAAATTTAAAAATAATTTAAGTCAACTTTGTCTTCTAGAACAGATATGGAAACAGATATTAAAGCGATGAGCCTTTGTGCAATTTTGAAGGGTACTATTAAAAAATCTGAATTTGTAGTATCATCAACAAAAGAGCGCATTGGTTGTCCATGGTGGAATAGTGATTGCGCACGAGATTATCGACGCATTAAACTTGCAGGAACGCATTAAACTTGCACGGCACAGGTGGCAGTATGCAGCTTTAGTGACCCTTGATTTAGCTAAAGCCCATAATAGTGTAGAACATGTCATACTCCTAAACGTTTTAAATAGCATGGATTTCCCTCGATATATTTTAAATTGGATACATGAATTTTTAAAGGATAGGAAATTTTATTGTTCTCAGCGTGGCTTGGTGACACCAAAATATAGTCAAACAAGAGGAGTTCCCCAGGGATCTGTCCTTTCTCCTATTTTGTTTAACATTTTACTAAGTTCAATCCCGTTGTGTGATAGTGTACAAGTATATGTCTATGCAGTTGACATAGCATTCTTTGCGTCTGCGAGTGATATTCACTCATTACAGGGTACACTACAGTCATACTTGGGAACACTTGGAGCCTGGTTTGCGAATATTCGAATGTCGCTCAATGTTAACAAAAGCGCCTTGATTGTGTTTCCATTTAATGTGCCAATTAATATCTCTCTCCAATATTATCAGGAAATTATTCCGCAAGTTGACGTTATCAAATATCTCGGTGTAATATACGACACAAACCTGAGCTGGCGAAATCACATTGATCATGTTAAATCTAGGGCGACACATGCGGTTGGCATGCTAAGCAAACTTGGCCGACATCGCTCTGGGCTACGCAGAGACACTTTAATGATGATTTATCGTATGTATGTTCGTCCGATGTTGGAATTTGGGTGCGTGCTATTCTCTGGTGGGCCAGCGTACAAAATTGACCCCCTGGTTCTTCTAGAGCGGGAGGCAATTCGGAATTGTCTCGGTTTGCCAAAATTTGTAGCTAACAATGTTTTATATCAAGAAGCACGACTGCCTACACTTCCCTGCAGATTCCGCATTCTAACGGTAAAAACATAATTTAACATTTATGCATCTTCTTTGAGAAGATCACAATTTGTATTCATTAGGGAAATGAGGGCATTTTTCGATAGCATTGGTCCCGCCTACTTCGACCTCAAGTTTTGTTTGTACAAGCTGAGCTCGATCCATTAAATGTTAATATACGCGAGATCGCTTGCTCAGACAAACCCTTACCTAATATAATGATTGAATTTGATTATATATTTCCATCGAATGCCAAACTCCTGCCCACTACATACTTAAACGGCATGTTACAAGATCATATAACGCAACTAGGAATAAATCACGTGATCGCGACTGACGCGTCAATGAATGAAGAGAAAGCGGGTGTGGGTATTTTCTCCGAATCACTATCCTGGTTTTATGCAGTACGCCTTCCGGATTTCACACCCATATTTTTGGCTGAACTAGCAGCGATTACCTTAGCTCTGCGGAAACTTCCTTCAAATTACCCAACAGTGGTTATACTGACTGATTCACTGTCAGTATGTACATCGCTCACTTCATCTGCAAACACTATTGTAACCAATACATTTAAATTGTTAACCCCTCCTAACTTACGTCTGGTACGATTGGTGTGGGTTCCAGGTCATCGTGGTATATTCTTAAACGAAATGGCTGACACACTTGTGCGGATATCTCTTGATGGACCAGTTATGTCTGTCATGCCTAGTTCGGCTTATGTCACTGCGGCTAGGTTTAGAAAATTTTCCTTATTACAAGATTCTACAAAACTGAAAATACAAATGTCGGAATTTAATCATTTGTCCTTTTCGTGGGACAATAAATGGTGTCCCACACGTAAATTAGGAATCTCCATAACAAAATTACGCTGCCGAATCCCACCATTAAATTTTTACCTACAGAGCTCTGGTCTGGCACCGTCCCCTCTGTGTCCTACCTGCCAGGAACCCGAAACATTGACCACTTTCTATTATTTTGTCGTTGCTTTAGGAATCAGAGGAAGAAATTCGAATTTTCATTCCGTAAATTGGGTATTTCTCTAACTACTCAAAATATCCTCTCCTTCGGGGCTTCTTCAATGGGCTTTAGCCACAGGAACATCTGCGTGGCCCTCTGTGACTATATCTGTGACACAAAAAGACTACCCAGTTAATTCTCGAAATAAATAATTGTATAACTCATTAAATCACTAATTGCTGGTTCGAAATTATTCTAATACCACCAAAAATTTTTTGCTGTTTATATACAATTACAGTCATTTTAATTCTGTCTCTGCCCTGTAAATCTCTGTCCAAATTATCATAAACACTATACTTCACCCTGATTTCCTTTTTCGTCTAGTTTTTTTTTACATTTTTTTCGTCTCCCCCTTCCGTTTAACCTTTAACCGCCGGCTTCTTGGCCAATCCCCCGCAGTGGGTAAGCGCCATGGATGAGGATCAAGCAAGCAAGCAAGCCAGGTTCTCGATCTGGGTTCTCGCCAGGTCCAGAGAACCCAGATCGCCCACTACGCCGTTCTCGGATGCAAAGGACCTGTGTTCCTGCTTGGCAACCGGTCCAGGGAGCCAGGCTAACGGGACAACTCGTTCTCGGATGCCAGTGACCTGCGTTCCTGGTGGGCAACTGGTCCAGGGAGCCAGGCGAGCGGGGAAACCGGTCCAGGTGTTGTATAGGAAAGAAGATGAGGATGGTGGCGCGGGGACACAAAATAAAGAAGATGATGTTCAGGCATCGGATGCATCATTCCTCTGTATTCTAAATACAACATATTGGCGACGAGATTTCAACCCATGCAAGTGCAACAGTCCTGGTGATTCCTGCTGCATCACCACAATGAGCATTCCGGGATTGCAACCGCCACCGCCTTTCCTGCCTTCGCCTGGTCATCCGGCTGTCCCATGGGACCAGTGGAAGCAGGCCTTTCAGACGTACATGGTGGCTTCTGGAGCTTCAGAGCTTCCAGCCGAACGCCGAAAAGCTATCCTGCTCACATGCCTTGGTATGGAGGGGCAGCGGATCTTCTCTACACTGAAGCCAGCGGACTTGCAGTCTGGCTCTGCTCCCGCTACTAGTCCTTCGAGCACAGGTGACACCGGGTCGACGAATGACGCATATGACTCTGCAATCGCCCTGCTTTCGGATCATTTCAAGCGTTCAGTCAACGTCATCGTGGCTCGACAACGTTTCAGTCGCCGTGCTCAGCATGCAGGTGAGACAGCGGAAGAATACGTCTCTGCTTTACAAATCCTCATTGCAGACTGTAATTTCGGAAGCCTCGCTGATGAGATGCTACGAGATCAGTTTGTCTCGAAAACGACGAATCATCATTTACGTGAGCGATTACTTTTTGAGGGCTCGTCACTGACGCTCTCACGAGCTATAACAATTGCTAATCAGTACGAAGAAGCCGTGAGTCATGCTAAGGAATTTTGCGACGAGGCTTCAGTTCATCACGTTAAAACCGCGCAAAGCTCTTCTCGGTCTTCTGAACAACCAAATGAACGCACAACTTGTAATAAGTGCAAAGCCAAAGCATCTGAGCATCCCGTACAAGGTGCCACGAACCTTCGAGCTTGCTATCGTTGTGGAGCGACTGATCATCTTGCAAACAGTCCTGCATGTAAGGCCCGCAAGCGCAGATGTCGTCGCTGCGAGAAGATTGGCCACTTAGATTTTATGTGTAGGTCGTCTGGATATTCAGCTGAAGTTCGACAAGTTGATGACGACGACGACGCTAGCTCCCAGAGTAGCGGAAAAACAGTTTGTGTTGTCAATGGAAACAAGCATGGCATTTACGCATCCGTCGCTGTGGAAGGTCACCCTATCTCGTTTCTAGTTGATACGGGATCTTCTGTCACTATCCTGACTGAAGAACTCTATCACCAGTTTTTTGCAAGCTCTTACCCTTTGAAACCTACCTCAGTGCAGCTTTTCGACTACTCCAAGTCCAAGATAAGAGTTCGAGGATGTTTTGTCGCTTCAGCTGCGTTCCAAGACAGAACTGCTTGTATTCTTCTGTATGTGGTATCTGAAGGCACCACTGTACTGGGCTTAGACGCCATTGCGGCACTACAGATGAATATTGAAGGTAAATCGCTTCAGTGCCTTGCATTAGCCTCCAGCACTCCTACATTACCAGCTGAGCTACGTTCAGAGTATGAACACCTCTTTGACAAACAGCTCGGACTTGCCAAAGGATTCAAACACAAAGTTAAGGTTCGTGATTCCGTGCCACCCGTTGCCAGCAAGCTACGACGGCTGCCGTTTACCCTTCGGGAACAAGTGTCGGCTGAATTGCAGAAACTTGAAGCCCAAGACATAATCGAGCGCGTTGACGCCTCTCAGTGGGTTTCTCCTATAGTGGTTGTTCGCAAGAAGGATGGTTCAATACGAATGTGTGTTGATCTGCGAGAGCCCAATAAAGCTATAATTGTTGAAAGCTTTCCACTACCACAGACAGACGAGCTGCTGCACAGCTTAGCTGGCGCCAAGCGATTCTCGAAACTGGATTTGGCGTCTGCCTACCATCAACTAGAGCTCGATCCTGAGAGTCGTGATCTGACTACCTTCATCACGCACGACGGGCTTTTTCGTTTTAAGAGAGTATGTTTCGGTTTGGCTTCAGCCCCATCAGCATTTCAAAAGATGATGCATTTCATACTGAAAGGGTGCAAAGGTGTACTTTTCTACATCGACGACATTATCGTATATGGTCGTTCTCGAGAAGACTATCTTTCAAATCTTCGCATCGTTTTGCAACGACTTTCTAAAGCGGGCCTGAAACTCAACCAGAAGTGCGTTTTCGACGTCACGGAACTAACGTTTCTGGGACATGTTGTGAACGGCAAAGGACTCTTTCCACTAGCGTCATCTATCCAAGCGATGAAAGAAGCTCCGGCGCCTTCAAACATCAATGAACTTCGTTCCCTGCTTGGTCTGGCGGGATTTTATTCCAAGTTCGTTCCCCATTTTTCGGATGTTGTGGAACCTTTAC
>NC_051157.2:188481217-188549205 GCF_013339745.2 Dermacentor silvarum
CTGGTGCAGGCGTCGTACAGGCCGGCGCAGGCGGCGTGGTCGTGGTCTCGTCTGTCATCATGATGACCGATGACCACTACGGAGCTCCGTTGTACAGCGCTTCTTCTGGCACCCCGTACTTCCACCAAATTGTCACGGGGATTCACTAGTACACGGGAGAGACAAAAATGTGGTTGATCCCTCTTATATAGGAATCGGTATAGAACACGAAAGTGAAACGTGTCTTCACAGAAGTAGTGTAATGTTTATTGCACATTGATATATAATGTCTATTGGTGTTTTGTGGCTAAAGCGCCCTTAGGCGTTGATGCACCCACGCTGACGCCTGGTGGCACGTCTCCTCCATCACGACTACCAACGTCGATGACCATGAGCAACCGTCGTGCATATGGAAGCTGCACTACGCTGCACACGCTAGCACAACGCGAAAGACGAAGCACGTAACTGACACACTAATACAACGCGCAAGACAAAGCACGTAACTGAATCGTCACCGAGTCAAATCAGCGCGTACAGCGCGTCGTAATTGCAGCCTCCGCGATCAACTTCAGAAACATTTTCAGAGCTAATTGCGGAGGCCACGCTCCGCTGTGCTGAGTACGGTGAACTAGGTGGCGTTGGTAGTGCTTCTTGATGCCAGCGTCCCTTCGAATGCTGGCATCGAGGCGTCGTAGTGCTGAGACCACCGAAGCGTTCACTGTCGGTGCGCGTTAGTGTCATAATGCAGTACTTCTCTTTTCTGCTCGTAGGCGGCGGCACCGCCCCGAGCAAGAGCGCGGGTACACGGAGGAGTGTTAGATATATAAGGCGCGTCTGTGTAGCTCTCTGCAAATGCGTTTGTGGCGCAATGGGTTAAACGCTCGGCGATCTATCGTCGCGGACCGAGAGTCGTGGGTTCGATTTCCCAATTTTCCATGTTTGTGGAACTTTTTCTTCTGGTTTCTTTCTTTGTATTATGTTCGTGTACATTGTAAGCTGACGTATTTCCGTGACGGAAATACGTCAGTGAAGTCTTGGTGGACCCCGGCATAAAACACTTTCGTGTTAATATTTGCAGGCTGCTGCAACCAGAGAATGGCTGACACCATCTCACGCGGCATGTCCCGTCTTCTTCCTCTTCGTGCATCACAGCGGTCCTTTAATATCAGGCTTATACGCAATGCCTCGTAACAATATCACTACGTACGTCGCGTCCGACCATGCCAGCTAGTACATGGTTCTCGCTTAAGTAACCTACAGCGTTCCCCACGTGAACGCAGTAGTTCGCTCCCTAAATCATCGTTCAGCTATGTTTCGCCATCATTGTGATGCTGTTATCTGTTTTGAAAAGTAAGTTAGTCAAGGAACCAAAGGATGGCCAAGGCTATTTCCTTTCGCCGGCATGTAACGATCGCTAAATGATTTTGTAAAACAGGAATATTGTTCCAGGCTTATTTTGTAACGATGAATTGTCTTACATAGCCACAACTGGTGTGTTTCTTGTTATTCGCAAACAAAATATGGCAACATTTGAGCCCTAATTTCGATTGTATGTATAATTATCCCTTTTCCTTCGCCGAAAACTTAGAGAACATGTACGTCGCAATAACAGCAGACATTGAAAATGTGTTTTGAATTCTCTATTGTTCTCGTGCAGCAAGTGGTGCCGTTCTCCAGGTTTTGTTTCACGTTCGCTGGCAGTGAAGCTCACTGTTGCAGCACCCTAATGGTACAGCCGAAGTTGATTTAGTTGTCCCTGCCGATTGTCTCGTAACACAAAGACAGAATGAAATCATATATTGAAAGGCAGATGCTAACCAGGGGTAGTTTCGGTAAGCTACCCGGCTCTAGGGAAATTGCGTGAGAAAGCGAGAGGAAGGGGAGCACTAAGTATACCGCCTGCACTGTACATTGCCGTCCACGGTTGCGTAGAGCGCGCAAACAGCCGTCTTTGCTCTGCTGGGCGACACGTGGCGGCGGTTGCCGGGTCCGAAACAGCGTGTCCCGGAGAATGCGCAGCCTAATAAACATGCCAACTTGCGCGTGTTGCATGTAACCAGAGGTGATATTCGTGAGCGCCTTTGTTATATCGAACAGTCCGTGAGCGCGCTTCATTTGTTGCGAAAGGCCGGCGCGTCTTTTTAGCCCATACGTTTCATTCTATGGCGATTGCGGTGCCGCAAGGGCTCTCAGGCGGAGCGCATATTTGGATAAACAAAGGCGCTTTTCAACTTCGCCAATCGTCAAAAGCAGTATTACATGTGTACATGGCCGCGCATGCTCCTGGGCACACTATCTCAATCCCAGCAACTTCCGCCAGCTGTGGCCCTGCAGAGCAAAGCCGGGCGCTCGCGTGCTCTACGCAGCAGTGGACGGCACTGTGCTGCGGTTGTAGGCGGCGTTATTAAAGTCTGCTATTTAGGCCCGTAGACCTGAGGAAATTGAGCCGGGTAATTATATCCTTCTCCGTGGAGTTTCTTTGGTTGGCCTAAAACCGTTTGGTCTGATAGTGGACGATTGTGTAATCTACCCAGCACGTTGCACATTACCTACCTACCAATAGATTATGATCTATAGGCATCGTGGTAAACCAGGGCGTAGGCATAGCTGTAGATTCTGCGACAACAAACGCAAGTAAGGCAAGCGGCAAACCGTCAAGCAGTGTCTAGGATATTGCCTTGACACTGCGACATCGACCAAAATTCTCTGCAGTGACCTAGCCTGTGCAATTCTTTTTACTCATTTCAGCTACTAGCGTGGCCGTCTCTGCCTAAATGAACTATTTTCAGTAGAATTACGGGCGTTAATTTGTTTTTGTTTTTTTGTCTCTCCTTTTTTCAGAAGAAAGGCACTTCGAAGTGCACGTACCAGCAGGCACAACAGTAGATACATCTGGGCTTCGATGTGTTTTAAATTATAAAAGTATTGTTGCGAAACTTAAAACATCGGATGCCCGTTGTTAGGATGTATGCCTTCGCACTGAGATGATTGTAGGGATGGCCTTACTTCGTCTGCCTGTCCTGGGAAGAGAAGCACGACTGAAGCCACAAACAGAAATTTTTCTTCTGTTTTGTTTATGTTGGTCAAAAAATAAAGTTTTAGAGCGTCCTGATTTTCATCATTTTTATCGTTGTCCTGTTCAGCAACAATGGGGCCGAATTGCAACAAATGATTGTGGACCTTAACCTAGAAAGTGTAAGAGCGGGGTTGAACATTATTATGCAGAAGACAAAAATAATGTTCATTTGCCTGACGAGTGAACATGAATTCCGGATCGCCAGTCAGCTTCAGTAAAGGAGTACGTTTATCTAAGTCCATTACTCGCAGGGGACCCTGATCAGGGGAAGGAAATTTACAGAAGAAAATTGGGTTGCAGTGCATAGAGCAGAAATTGCCAATTCCTGACTGGCAGATTACCACTATCGTTGAAAAGAAAACTGTACAACCATTGCCATAGGCGTGCGCAGGATTTTTCATTAGGGGGAAGGGAGGGCGAGGTTTCCCCAGAGTGCCCTCCCCCCATTCTATGAACGCACCCCCACTGATGTCCTACCACTCATATTGTAGTGCTGAGACGAGATATCGTTATGAAACGTTTCTTTCAACAATATTGAATTGTAACATATACAAAATATTATTAAGCAGTTGGTTTCACTTTCTTGTGATACGTCCGCAAAGAAAGGCAGTCCCTGCTAAGCTGAGGCGTAAGTGACACAACGCGCATAAAAAGAATTTTTATTCTTTCTAAACCAGAGCAAGATACGACACATGTGCCATCTTTAACAGCACAGAATATTTAAAAATATTGCCTCAACGTGACTCTGCTAGTATGGAAAATATAGTATACATGGGTGCATCTACACATGGCGAAAGCTGTCATATGGCGTCTGCAACGTTCATGCAGAGGACGGAAAACGCCACCCAAGACACAACGTAATGGCAAGGCTTAAAAGCACGAGAATATACCGCAGATTAAAAATACGAGAAACAGCAAGTTACAATATTTATTATTATTATTGAAGATAAACACTGTGACATGCCATTTTTTTCTGAACATCCAAATGTACAGTTGATAATCCTAATTTCTGACGCTTGATAGAAAGATGTAATAGAAACAAGGGCTAAAATTACTTTTTTTTGCACAAGATAACACGCACGCATTATGTCATGCTCAACAAAGATTACACAAACTAATGGATATTGACATGTATACATGTTTATCTTTCACCGGTGGCCGCTTTCCACCGGCTAACAAATGTTAAACGTTATCGCTCGACGCAGGACGCGCCTGTATCGGAAGTTTCCAGAACGTTATCGATGCTTCTTTCCGTTGCCTGTTTTCACCGACGCTTATGTTCTCTGATTGTATGACCGACGCGAATTGTCTACAACTTTCTGAAAGACACGCGGGCATCAGGCATTAATCTAGAACATTCGATGACTCAGGTATAAAAGCCGACGCGTTTCGCCGCTGATGAGATTTTCGACGATCGCCGACTGTGTTCGCCGCTATCGTTGTGCTTTGAGTGTAGCTTGCTTTTGTGGGCACAGGTTCGCCCAATAAACAACCAGTTTTGTCATACAGTTTGACGACTGTTTTCTTTACTGTCACTACTACGTGACATCTGGTGGAGGTGCTGGGTATCGATCCCAGTACCTCTACCATAGAGAAAGAAATGCAACAAGAGGGGACACTCGGCAAAAACTGGCAACAGGAAACACGTCACCATACGTCACGCTATACTTTTGACACCGAACGTTAGGTTAGAACTGAAGTTAACAGGCATTGATTAATTTTTTCAATTCATTGCCGCGACAACTAAAACGTTTTGCGTATTAAAGAACTTAAGCTTTGCGATTTATCTTCCTTGCCTTACCATGCGACAGGCCAATGAAGCGCCAGATGCATGCGTCATCCGCCAGACACTCTCCCGAAGCCAGCGAGGACGGCTGCGCGCGCGTTTGAGCGCTCGTGCGCGGCGACCCGTCTGTCTCCCCCCCCCCCCCCCCCCCTTTTCTTTTTTTTTTTTTTATGTAACGCGGTTTATTGGGCTTTCGGCGTATTCTTGCGTTCCTTCTGCACTGGGACAAGACACCACTGCACTATTGGACTACGGCAAGGTGGGAAATCTTGTTTCACAGTCTACGACGCAATTAGGCTTATGGCACGGGACCGAGACTTAAGACGTAGTTAGCGAAATACAGCTCGGCAATTCTGGTGCAGTTAATTTGAGTTAATGAATCGTGCTGGGACATGTTTCCGACGCTCCCTAGGGGTTTATTGTTACTTATTTCGGTTTTTGAGGCACACTGGCCGCACAGGGCGCCGTGTCGCAGTTAGCCAGAACTAACTGGGCCGTGGTGCGTAGTCTAGTGCTTCTTGCTAGGAGAATCTTGTGCCGCTTTCTCTGACGCCAGACATTACTGAAAAGTAATTTCGTTACTTTCTGGGGTAGTTTTGAGGCACGCTGGCCGCACAGCGCGCAGTGACGCAGTTAACGATAAGCAGCTCGGCCATGGTGGTAAAGTTAGTTTGGACTGTAATGAATTTTGGAGGGACAAGGTTGTGACGTTTTTTGTGGCCCCGCAACAACATATACCTTCTTTCGGTACTCACGTCTCTCGCAAACACGATGGACGATTGCCAAGAGTGATAACATAGGAGTGTCTGGCTGGCGCCGGCAGAACGCGCGAAAGATAACGCCGAGGAACATACCAGAAACTTGTAATTCGAAAATACCGTCTTCTGAAGGACTGAAAACAGGCTTTACACCCACGCATTTGTCTTCAGTGCCTGTTGAGTCCGTCTCTGTGTATGTAGCGTACCGTCGCGTCGCCCGAGGCCAAGTTTTGCAAATGGGGGAATGCTTGGAAATCAGCTGTTTTCGTATTTTCGGGTATTGTTTGGGATGAGTCGTGTATTTTCTACGCCATATATGTAAAAGCGAATTGCTTTTGTTTGTAATGCCGCCCATTCACCGCTTTCGCACGTTTCGCCTCTACACGCAGTATTCCTATGTCAAAATACCAAAATGACACATGCTTGTAACATGCTGTTACGTGCTTGTAAATGTAACATGCTGGTAATTAACTTTTTTTTCAGCTGGTGCCGTCCGGTGGAGCTTCATACAGGAACTACTGCCTTACCTGCTGGGGTCACAACGTTGGATGAACGCACGAAAATCGCGGAACGAGCTTTTATATAGAGCAAAATAAACATTTCCTCATTGCACAAAATGTCTTGCGTCTACTTCGTGAAATTGCACGTGGAACAGATTTGATGGGACTTGACAAGATCGTTCGCAATCATTTTTACCAAACAATAAACCGATTCCGCACGAAGACCGTGCGCGGTCGGGAAAATAAAGCGCAGCCTGCTAGCTAGCGTTCGAAATGCGCGCGCTGAAAACCGAAACCGGAAGTGGTTTACACCGACCGCTTGGCGCGCTGCTGTCAATTCGGCCGCTGGGCTCTATTGGAGTGTCCCCTCTTGTTCAATTTCTTTCTCTATGTCTCTACTACGTGACATCTGGTGGAGGTGCGGTTGCTGTATGACGCAATGCCGAAGATCCTCCGCCGATGACGAAAAACATTCGCGAATCATCACGACGAGGTATCAGCACGCCGCCTGGAAAGCGCCTTGAAAACAACACTTCGCCGCCGCAAGACCAGCCGACGCGACGTAGCAGCAGCGGAGCAAGCCGACGCAGCCGTGATCCGACGCCACGACTTAACCGTAACGCTCGACGTCGTTCTACCGAATTAGATGTGCTAATCGATGGTCATAGCGTCACCGCTCTCGTCGACACTGGAGCCGACTATTCCGTTTTCAGTGGCCCGTTCGCCGCCAAGTTGAAGGTGAAAACGGCCTGGCAAGGACCCGATATCCGGACAGCGGGAGGCCACCTAATATCGCCGGCTGGAATCTGCACAGCGCGAGTCACGGTAAACAACCGCACTTACCCGGCGAGCTTCGTAATCCTGCAGCACTGATCCAAGGATGTCATCCTAGGCATGGACTTTCTATATCAACACGGTGCAGTCATCGACTTAAGGTCCAAGTCGATAACGCTTTCAACGCACAACGCGATACCACCGGCTACAAACATAAGTTACCATGCCTTGAATGTGCATGAAGAACAAGTCACCGTTCCGCCTCGCTCCAGCGTAATGATTTCCGTCGGTACCGAAGTGCCTGCAGACATGGAGGGCGTCATCGAGGGCGATCATCACTTACTGCTCGACCGTGAAATTTGCGTCGCTAGAGGCATAGCTGAGCTACGTGCAGGGAAAGCTAGGGTGATGCTCACGAACTTCAGCCCCGAATACAAGCACATTAACAAAGGCACCACGGTCGCCTACATCGACGAAATAGTACAAGCCAGCAGTGCTTATGCCTTCACGGATTCCAGTGCACCTGCAACGATGACTATAATACCTGAACCAACTTTCGACGTCAACCAGAACCTTCCCAGGCATAAGAAAGAAGAACTAAAAGCTCTGCTCCTGCAATACAAGGACTGCTTCTCGTCGTCGTCAAAAGTTCGACAAACCCCTGTCGCCAAGCACCGCATCATAACCGACGAAAATGTCCGCCCACTCCGTCAGAGCCCGTACCGAGTTTCGGCGCGCGAACGCGAGGCCATAAGGCAACAAGTCGACGAAATGCTACGCGACGGCATCATCCAGCCGTCCAAGAGTCCGTGGGCGTCCCCTGTGGTGTTAGTGAAAAAGAAGGATGGAACCCCCCCGAAGTGAGAGAGAAAGACGAAGATCGGAGAGGAGGATAGGAAAAGGCAACTACCGATTTCCCCCGGGTGGGTGAGTCCGGGGGTGCCGTCTACGTGAAGCCGAGGCCAAAGAGGTGTGTTGCCTCCGCCGAGGAGCCTTAAAGGTCCAAACACTCGGCATCAGCTCAACCCCCAGGATCCCCTTTTCCCCGGACACGGCTAAGCCGCGCACGGTTAGACGCGGGAGGGTCCAACCCTCGTGTGCTCAGGTACGTGGTGTCGCAACACACCAAACGCCTGCTGACGCAGACGCCCCTGCGGGGACCGCTAGACAGTTTTGTCTATGTAAGTATGCTTCACGTATTGTCTGCTCAAGATGCGCGAGATGATCTGTTGTTGAATGACCTTTCCTATAACCACACTGGTGAACGTCTAGTAAGTTGACTGCTATAAGTATCTGTGTTAACCTGATGTTTATTACGCTCTCGAATGATTTTGCCAAGCAGCTTGTAAGTGCTATAGGCCTATAGCTGCTTGGTGACCTTGGTGGTTTTCTAGGGAACTATAATAGCTGTTTTCCATTTCGCAGGCATTTTGCCTGTTTCCCAAATCCTGTTAAAGAAATGAAACACTGCCTCTACAGTGGCCTGGGATAGGTGGGCGAGCATTGCGTAATGGACTCTGTGCGGACCAAATGTCTTCTTTCCCGCTGAAAGTACTCTATTTATCTCATGGAGTGTTAGAGGGAGATTATATGGTTCATCTGAGCCTCCGGTTATCCGTAGTTTTTTTTTGCCGTCTGTTTGTACTTTAAAAATTATTGCGTCAGAGCTGGATATCGTGTAATTATGATGTCCTATTATGTCAGCTTGTTCCTGTAGGGTTGTTTGGGTGCCCGGATCTGAGAGTATAGGAATTTTGTATAGGGAGCAGTCACCGTTGAAATTCCCAACCTGACCGCATATTTTTTTCGACGTGGTTGAAAAAAATACATTGATATGTATTTCTGCCAGGATACTTTTTCTGCTTGCCCCACGGGTATACCTTGCGTTAGTTTTAGTTTGGTTGAAGGTCAGAAGGTTATCTTGCGTTGGGTACCTCCTGAAAATACACCAGGCGTTGTTTTGTAGTTTTTCAGCAATGGTGTACTCGCTGGTCCACCAGGGTTCGAGCTTTTTTTTTTCTACTCGTCCCGTGGACTCAGGAATAGCTTGCTCTCCTGCTGAGAGTATGCAAAAAATAAACCTGTCATTTATTTCGTCTATTGTTAGCTGGTCAAAAATTTCGCTCTGAAGGGTAGCTTTCTCTGCGAATAGAGACCAGTTAGTGGAGAGGTTAGTTTCACGACGGGAGGAAAATGGTCGCTACCATAAGGATTGTTTATCACCTCCCACGTAAAATTGAGAAATAAACAGTTGGAACACTGCGCCAAGTCTAGACAGCTCATAGTTCCTGTGCCATAGCAGCGGCAGTGTTTAAAGGACATAAATTGTTAGTAATAATAAAATCTTCGAGCACTAGACCTCTAAGGTCAGTCTTACTGCTTCCGCATAGTTTTTTATGTGCATTGAAATAACCTGCTATCACGAAAGGTTTGGGAAGATGTCCGACATGAGCTCTAGATCTTTTACAGTGAACTGTGAGTGTGGTGGGACCATACGGTGATAGTTTTGTGCGATAGAATGTTGACAGCAGCGACTTCTAAAAAACTGTTAATAAAGTAGTTGGTTCTCTGGCGGCGTTACCGCTTTCAACAACGATTGCAACACCGTCCGATAGGCGGTTAGATTGGGCGCGGTTGCGACATATGACCGTGTAGCCCTTTAAAACCTGTGTGTTTTTTGGACCTAAATTGGATTCCTGCAGTCATAAAGCCACAGGAGAGAAGTTGGTTAGAATGTTCTTAATATTGCCTAAATTGTGCATAAGGCCTCTGTTGTTCCAGTGTATAATGTACGCCATGATTTGAGAAAAATTTGTAGCGAGAAAATAAACTATTACAATAGTAGACTTGTCCACAAACTAGAAGGCGATGACTGTGTTTTTGAAGTACCTTTCTTGGGGGCGGGAACTGGGTTCCGACCCCCTTTTCCTCCTCCGTGGGGAGGGTCGGCGGGTTGCCTGAGTGGCCTGCTGACAGAAGCGGGTTCTCCCACGCCTTCAGTGTCCAATGCACGCACTTCCATTGAATCGGCGACGCTAGAGTGCTATCACTATTACTGCTCTGCGAGGCTGCTGGCCTCCTAAGAGGAGGCTGGCTCCTCAGCACCGTCACAGAGGTCTGTTTTACCTCGATGTTGTGTTGATTGCCACCAACGCTTGTCGAGGCATCCGGACCTCCCTAGGAAGAGACACTTGGCGCCTCTTTTGTGTGCTTGTTTGAAGGACGGACTGCGGCCACCAAGGCCTGAAGTTGGACCTGTGTGCTCACAGAAAGCATTTGCAGTGCCTGGCCCCTCTGCACCGCTTGAGCGTAGCTACCCTTCTGGGCGAATGCCATCCGTTCGCGAGCTTCTTGATAACAGTTGTTTTCTTTTGTCTTGAGTGTGATTATCTTTTTTTTTCATTCAGGTCAGGAACGAGAGTGTGCAGCATGTGGACCCTTGCAATTGATGCTTTGCAATGGGTTCGTGCAATGTTCATCATCGTGATCGCTTTGGCCACACTTTATACAGGTTGGACTGTGACCCGTGCCCGTACCTCTGGCACCGCAAGCACCTGCGAGGGTTGGGTATGTAGGGCCTAACAGGCAGGTACAAGTACAGGGCTTTAACAGCTGAAGGGAGAGTTGTGCTGGCAAGCGTAATACTACATTCTGTGTCCGGATTTCTTCTTTTGTCTCTGCGGACGATGATCGTTCGCGCAGCGAGTACACCTTGATCTACGAGAGCCTCCTCAATTTCCTCGTCATAGCTTTTAAGTAGTTCTCTGTCAGATATGACACCCCGTGTGTTGTTCAGTGATCGGTGTGCGGTTACTGAGATTTAGTGTTGTCCGATTTTCTCTAATTATTTGATCTTGTTACTTTGCTCTTTGGTTTCTACTTCAATAAGTAGATTTCCTGAATTCATCTGTTTCGCATTGTAGTCGCTGCCGATGCATTCTTAGATTGCCTTGCCTACCGAGAAAGGCGAGATATCGTGGATTTTGGTTTTATTCATAGAGGCGATGACGAAAAACTTTGTAAAATCATTCTTCTTATTGAAAACTCTTGAATTGCTGCGGTGCGTCCCCTTTTCAGGGGCAGATAATTTCTGAAAAGGGAGGGGGGGTTCTTAATTCCATAAGAACAAAAAACTATTCGGTAGCTGCGCTGGCCACCCACCACGGAGTCCAACTAGGCAACGTATACAGACGCTAGCCATACATCGCCACTATAACCCTATAGTTCTGACCAAGAGAGTTCATTTGCGCAGGGAAATTGTCGCCAGGAAATTGGAAAATAAAAGGAAATTGTCACCCTTGTCGCCAGGAAATTGGGAAATAAAAGAAGTTGGACGACAGGACAGATATGAAAGACATAGGAAAGAAAAAAGTGGAAAGAGGTGGACAGGAAAGGGCGACGGCCGATTTCTGATGGGTGGGTCAGCCCACGAGTGCCGCCTACGTGAAGCACGGGCCAAAGGGGTGTGTTGCCTCCACCTTAAAGGTCTAATCGCCCGGCATTGGCTCAACCCCTAGGATCCCATTTTCCCCGGACACGGATAGGCCGCGCACTTTAGACGCGGGAGGGTCAATACCTCATGTGCTCGGGCCCGTGGTGTCGCAACACACCAAACGAACTGCTGGCGCAGACGCCCCTGCAGGGACGTCTTTTCATAGGTGGACATCGATGAAGATAAATCGTTTTGCGGGACATATTTCATCAATAAATGATTCATCGACATTACCAACCCTAGTGCAAGTAGAAGTCGACAAGTGGGGGAATAGAAGGAGACCAAACCTGAAGGGCAGGCTCCAAGCCATGGCTGATGGAATAAAAACGCGTTTTGCCCTTGAGTAATGTGGCCATTACATTTTAGTGCCAGCGGTGGGGTGCTACGTGAATGCTTCCAATTTCTATATTCATTATCAAAACTTTAACCATGACGAACCTATTTTGTCGCGAATGTTGGGGATCGAATCTGTCTCGGCTGAGCTCGCTTCTAGGCAAACCCCATGAAACAAAGCGTCTAGAATTGACATGACAGCGTGCTGGAATTCGTAAGCCTTTGATTGTTCATCCCCTTTGGGGTGCTATCCTAACGAAATATGAAGCGGTCGCAGCTCTGCACAGGTGAGAATCTGGTGACTCCGCCCGTGCATGTGTGCGAAACCTTCGTTGCTCAGCGCGGGAGTGTCTAGTGTGCTTCGCGCCGTCAAAGTTGTCGTCTTTAGAAGAATTTGGCGGAATTTGCTCTCCGATTTGGCGATCAGCATTTGCGGCAAGTTTTGCGAACGCCAATGAAGTCGTGTCACTAAGGAAACGTGGTTTTGCAAGAACTACCTTACAGTATACGCAAGGCTGGGATAAAAGCCACCCGCCGGGGTGGCTCAGTCAGCTAAGGCGTTGTGCTGCTGAGCACGAGATCGCGGGATCGAATCCCGGCCGCGGCGGCCGCATTTCGATGGAGGCGAAATGCAAAAACGCCCGTGTGCTTGCGTTGTAGTGCACGTTAAAGAACCCCAGGTGGTCAAAATTAATCCGAAGCCCTCCACTACGGCGTGCCTCATAATCAGAACTGGTTTTGGCACGTAAAACCCCAGAAAGAAGAAGAAGGAATGAAAGCCACCTTTTTCTGAAGAAGAAGCAATGAACATTATCGCGTCGTTAGTTTTAGTGAATTCCATCTGTAACTGTGACACTCAGACATACAATCAATAAACCACAATCTTTATTGTGCACAAGGAAAACACAGTACATATAGCGGGCCTACTAAAGCCTGAGAGGGCTTGACTGCTGGTGCCTCACAGTCAGGTCAAAGAAAATTACTCATGGTTATAGCGGAGTTAACTACTAGCGGGTCGGAGCAAAAATGTTGAACAAGTTATAAAAAATTTTACTTTAAACTTTGAGAATTCTAAGTACTTTCTTAATCCCACGTCTTGTGTTTGCATCATTATTCCAGAAGTGTTTATTACAACACTTTCGCGATTCGCAACGCACGAGATTGGCATGAGACATCGCGTATTGTATAATATACAGGAGACCACGCGCAGCCTATTACAAAGGCGTGGACTATTGCGAGTTCCATAAAAGGTCACAGTCAAAAAGCAACCCCAGATACTTAACAGAATATGCATATTGTCACGTAGTAGTGACGCTGAACAAAACAGTCGTAAAACTGTGTACAACGAAACTGGTTGTTTATTGGGCGAACCTGTGCCCACAAAAGCAAGGTACACTCAAAGCACAACGATAACGGCGAACACAGTCGGCGATCGTCGAAAATCTGATCAGCGGCGAAACGCGTCGGCTTTTATACCTGAGTCATCGAAGGTTCTAGATTAATCCCTGATGCCCGCGTGTCTTCCAGAAAGTTCTAGAGAATTCGCGTCAGTCATGCAATCAGATAACATAAGCGTCGGTGAAAACAGGCAATGGAAAGAAGCACCGATAACGTTCTAGAAACTTCCGATACAGGCGCGTCCTGCGCCGAGCGATAACGTTTAACATTTGTTAGCCGGTGGAAAGCGGCCACCGGTGAAAGATAAACATCTATACGTGTCAATACCCTCCCCTTAAAAAGCATCGTCCCGATGCTACAAACAAATGTGAAAGCGAAAACAAAACCACACGTAATAAAGAAAAAAAAATAAAGTAACAAAGTACCTAAGTTCGTCAGCGGGCGTAGAAAGGCTTAAGACGCACCACATGGACGACTTCGGGTCGTGCGCGGCGCCGCTGTGATTGCGAAATGCCGTCTGGCACGACCTCATAGTCCAGTGCGCCAATACGTCGGATGATCTCATATGGTCCGAAATAGCGACGTAAGAGTTTTTCGCTAAGTCCTCGTCGGCGTATCGGAGTCCAGACCCAAACACGGTCTCCGGGCTGGTACTCGACGTAGCGTCGTCGAAGATTGTAGTGTCGGCTGTCGGTCCTCTGCTGGTTCTTGATGCGCAGGCGGGCGAGCTGTCGACCTTCTTCGGCACGCTGCAAATAGGTGGCAACGTCTAGATTTTCCTCATCGGTGACGTCCGGTAGCATGGCGTCAAGCGTCGTTGCCGGGTTCCTTCCGTAGACCAGGTTGAACGGCGCCATGTGCGTCGTTTCTTGCACGGCCGTGTTGTATGCGAAGGTCACGTACGGAAGGATGGCATCCCACGTCTTGTGTTCGACGTCGACGTACATTGCCAGCATGTCGGCGATGGTCTTATTTAGGCGCTCGGTGAGGCCATTCGTCTGCGGGTGGTAGGCGGTGGTCCGGCGATGGCTTGTCTGGCTGTATCGCAGGATGGCTTGAGTTAGTTCTGCCGTAAAGGCCGTGCCTCTGTCGGTGATGAGGACTTCTGGAGCACCGTGACGCAGGAGAATGTTCTCAACGAAGAATCGGGCTACCTCGGCGGCACTGCCTTTGGGCAAGGCTTTTGTTTCGGCGTAGCGGGTGAGGTAGTCCGTAGCTACGACGATCCATTTATTCCCGGACGTCGACGTCGGAAAAGGCCCAAGTAAGTCCATCCCGATCTGCTGGAATGGTCGGCGAGGTGGTTCGATCGGCTGTAGAAGTCCGGCTGGCCTTGTCGGCGGTGTTTTGCGTCGCTGACAGTCTCGGCATGTCCTTACGTAATGGGCGACGTCGGCAGAGAGGCGAGGCCAGTAGTATTTTTCTTGTATCCTCGCGAGCGTGCGGGAAAAACCGAGATGTCCAGCCGTTGGGTCGTCATGGAGAGCTTGCAGAACCTCTGGACGCAACGCTGAGGGCACCACGAGGAGGTAGTTGGCTCGGAGAGGCGAAAAGTTCTTCTTTAGGAGAATATCGTTTTGCAAGAAAAACGACGTCAATCCTCGCCTGAACACCTTCGGCACAGTGATGGTCTTGCCTTCTAGGTAGTCTACAAGGCTCCTTAGTTCCGGGTCGGCTCGCTGTTGTTCAGCGAATTCGTCGGCACTGATGGGTCCCAAGAAAGTGTCGTCATCCTGGTCGTCCTGTGGCGGCGGTTCGACGGGGGCGCGAGACAAGCAGTCGGCGTCAGAATGCTTCGGCCGGACTTGTAGACGACGGTGATGTCGAATGCTTGAAGTCTCAGACTCCATCGTGCGAGGCGACCTGAAGGATCCTTCAAGTTAGCTAGCCAACACAAGGCGTGGTGGTCGCTTACAACTTTGAAGGGCCTGCCATAGAGGTAGGGGCGAAACTTTGATGTAGCCCAGATGATGGCGAGGCACTCCTTTTCTGTTGTGGAATAATTTGATTCCGCCTTCGATAGCGACCGGCTAGCGTAACTTACAACCCTTTCTATTCCGTCAGTCCTCTGCACAAGCACGGCGCCGAGTCCTACGCTGCTTGCGTCGGTGTGGACTTCGGTACCGGCGTTTTCGTCGAAATGCGCAAGAATGGGCGGCGATTGCAGGCGTCGCTTCAGTTCTTCAAATGCTTCGATTTGCGGCGTCTCCCACTTGAACTCGACGTCGGCCTTCGTGAGGTATGTCAGTGGCTCGGCGATCCGTGAAAAGTCCTTGACGAAGCGCCTGTAATAGGCGCACAGGCCAAGAAATCTACGCACTGCCTTCTTGTCGGCGGGCGGAGGAAAGTCAGTGATGGCCGCCGTTTTCTGTGGGTCAGGGCACACTCCAGACTTGTTGATGACATGGCCCAAAAACAAGAGCTCCTCGTATGCGAAGCGGCACTTTTCTGGCTTCAACGTGAGTCCGGAGGTCTTGATAGCTTGAAGAACTGTTTCAAGGCGCCGGAGGTGTTCCTCGAAGCTTGAGGCAAACACAACGACGTCGTCCAAATAGACGAGGCAAGTCTGCCACTTCAAGCCTGCCAGTACTGTATCCATGACCCGTTGGAAAGTCGCAGGTGCCGAACAAAGACCAAATGGCATGACCTTGAACTCGAACAGTCCGTCTGGTGTTATAAAGGCAGTCTTCTCCCGGTCTCTCTCGTCGACTTCGATTTGCCAGTAGCCGGTTTTGAGGTCCATCGACGAAAAATACTTTGCGTTGTAGAGTCGATCCAAGGCGTCGTCAATCCGTGGGAGAGGGTATACGTCCTTCTTCGTGATCTTGTTGAGGCGACGATAATCGACGCAGAAACGTAGGGTTCCATCCTTCTTCTTCACTAACACCACGGGGGACGCCCACGGACTCTTGGACGGCTGGACGATGTCGTCGCGTAGCATTTCGTCGACTTGTTGCCTTATGGCCTCGCGTTCGCGCGCCGAAACTCGGTACGGGCTCTGACGGAGTGGGCGGACATATTCGTCGGTTATAATGCGGTGCTTGGCGACCGGGGTTTGTCGAACTTTTGACGACGACGAGAAGCAGTCCTTGTATTGCAGGAGCAGAGCTTTTAGCTGTTCTTTCTTATGCCAAGGAAGGTTCTGATTGACGTCGAAAGTTGGTTCAAGTACTACAGTCTTCGTTGCAGGTGCACTAGAATCCGTGAAGGCAAAAGCACTGCCGGCTTGTACTATTTCGTCGATGTAGGCGACCGTTGTGCCCTTGTTAATGTGCTTGTATTCGCCGCTGAAGTTCGTTAGCATCACACTTGCTTTCCCTTCACGTAGCTTAGCTATGCCTCTAGCGACGCAAATTTCACGATCGAGCAGTAAGTGATGATCGCCCTCGATGACGCCCTCCATATCTGCAGGCACTTCGGCACCGACGAAAATCATTACACTGCAGCGAGGCGGAACGGTGACTTGTTCTTCTAGCACATTCAAGGCATGGTAACTGATGTCTGTATCCGGTGGTACCGCGTTGTCCGTTGAAAGCGTTATTGACTTGGACCTTAAATCGATGACTGCACCATGTTGGTTTAGAAAGTCCATGCCAAGGATGACGTCCCTGGAACAGTGCTGCATGATTACGAAGCTCGCCGGGTAAGTGCGATTGTTAACCGTGACTCGCGCTGTGCAGATTCCAGCCGGCGTTATTAGGTGGCCTCCCGCTGTCCGGATATCAGGTCCTTGCCAGGCCGTCCTCACCTTCTTCAACTTGGCGGCGAACGGGCCACTGAAGACGGAATAGTCAGCTCCAGTGTCGACGAGAGCGGTGACGCTATGACCATCGATTACCACGTCTAAGTCGGTAGACCGTCGTCTGGCGTTGCGGTTAAGTCGTGGCGTCGGATCACGGCTACGTCGGCTTGCTTCGCTGCTGCTACGTCGCGTCGGTAGGTCTTCTTTCGGCGGCGAAGTGTTGTCGTCAAGGCTCTTGCTAGGCGGTGTGCTGGTACCTCGTTGTGATGATGCGTGAGTTGTGGTCGTCGGTGGCGGCGGAGGATCTTCGATATTGCGTCGTACAGCAACCGCACCTCCATCGGTTGCTGCCTTTAGTTTCCCGGATAGGGGCTCACGGACCGGCCCCGCGCTGGGCCAGTGTATGGTCGGCGCTGCGGCGACAGGTAACGTCCTGGTGACGGCGAGCGTGAGGGTCGTCGTGGTTGGAACTGGGCTCCGGCGAGGTAGTCAGCGATGTCGCGTGGTCGCTCGCCAAGCTGTGGACGTGGCGCGTTGACGGCGAACCCTCGTAGGCCCATCTCGCGGTATGGGCATCGGCGGTAGACATGGCCGACTTCCCCGCAGTGATAGCAGAGCGGGCGGTGGTCGGGGGCGCGCCAAATGTCCGTCTTCCGCTGGTAGCTGCGCTGGGCGACGGGCGGGCGTGCTGGCGGCGGCGGCGGTGGACGACGGAACTGCGGCGTTACGGGGCCCTGGCGCGAGCGCGGAGGGAGGCCGTGACGACGGGCGACGGCGGCGTAGGTCATCGCTTGCGGCTGTAGTTGAGGCGATGCCGGAGCTTCTGGCACTTCCAGAGATCGCTGAACCTCTTCTTTAACTATGCCAGCGATTGAAGTCACCTGAGGCTGCGACCTTGGGAATAATTTCTGTAGTTCTTCCCGTACAACAGCTCTGATCGTCTCGTGCAGGTTGTCGGCGCCTAGAGCTTGAGCTTCGGCGTAGTTTGTCAGCGCACGGCGGTTGTATTGTCTGGCTCGCATTTCAAGCGTCTTCTCGATGGTTGTCGCCTCCGAAACAAATTCTGCCACAGTCTTGGGTGGGTTGCGCATCAATCCAGTGAATAGATGCTCTTTGACGCCCCGCATCAAGAACCTAACTTTCTTTTCTTCAGACATGTCGGGGTCGGCGTGGCGGAAGAGGCGAGTCATCTCCTCCGTGAAGATCGCGATGCTCTCGTTCGGCAATTGAACTCTGGTTTCCAGGAGAACTTCAGCCCTTTCTTTTCGTACGACACTCGTGAAGGTCCTCACGAAGTTTTCGCGAAATAGGTCCCAAGTCACCAGGGTGGTCTCCCTGTTCTCAAACCATGTCCGAGCAGCGTCATCCAACGAAAAATAGACATGCCGCAGCTTGTCATCGTCGCTCCATTTGTTGAATGTCGCGGTTCTCTCGTACGTTTCCAGCCATGTTTCAGGGTCTTCAGCTGATGATCCACGGAAGGTCGGTGGCTCCCGAGGTTGCTGCAGCAGGATGGGGGACGCTGGGGCTGCCATTGAGGTCGTGACTTTTGTCTTCTTGGTCGCTGTGGTCTTCTCGGGAAGAAGTCCGTACTCCGGCAGAAGTCCTTGCTGCCTACGGCTAGCTCGCTGGTCCTTGGCGACGTTGGCGCTGTCCTCCGGTTTCGGGCTTGGATCACGGCTTTGCGGGGGCGTTCGCTGCATGAACGCACTAGCACCTCCACCAGATGTCACGTAGTAGTGACGCTGAAGAAAACAGTCGTAAAACTGTGTACAACGAAACTGGTTGTTTATTGGGCGAACCTGTGCCCACAAAAGCAAGGTACACTCAAAGCACAACGATAACGGCGAACACAGTCGGCGATCGTCGAAAATCTGATCAGCGGCGAAACGCGTCGGCTTTTATACCTGAGTCATCGAAGGTTCTAGATTAATCCCTGATGCCCGCGTGTCTTCCAGAAAGTTCTAGAGAATTCGCGTCAGTCATGCAATCAGATAACATAAGCGTCGGTGAAAACAGGCAATGGAAAGAAGCACCGATAACGTTCTAGAAACTTCCGATACAGGCGCGTCCTGCGCCGAGCGATAACGTTTAACATTTGTTAGCCGGTGGAAAGCGGCCACCGGTGAAAGATAAACATCTATACGTGTCAATATTTAACAGGTTGACATGTACATTCATAATAGTGATATGAGTGTGAGAATAACGATGTCATAGCAGGATTTTTTTCATGGGGTTATGGAAACATACAAGTCGCGTTTTAGAAGGGTCGATGCTTATTAAGTTATCCGCGAACCAGTCCATAGGTTTAGTTGCCTCATTCTGTAAGGAGCTAATTGCATCAGAGTTATAGGATACAAGAACCGTATCATCGGCATATTGATATATATAACTGCCTACTACATTGGACAAATCATTCACACAAATGTTAAAGAGCAGGGGGCTTAATATTGAGCCCTGAGGGACTGCAGAATGAATACAGGTAAAGGCACTTAAGTATTTCCCAAGTTTACACACCGTCGTCTTATCCTGCAGAAAGTTAGTTAATAAATTCAAGAATGATCCACGAAGGCCTAGCAGAGAGAGACTGTTTCTGTAACGAAATGTCATGACACCGTCAAATGCCTTAGAGGCATCCATAAAGAGAGCACCTGCTACCCGGCCTCGATCTAGTGCGGAATTTAAGAGATCAGAGAAAGCTGCTAACACTGCGTACCCTTCCCGTGTACAAATTCACGCCGATTTGATGATAATACACTATACATATCTAGAAAATGTGTTACCGTTAGTACCGTCTTTCTCTAATATTTCAGCTATACAGCGAATTACCGAAATAGGTCTCTAATTTTCAATACTATTGCATATACCTTGCTTATGAAGTGGAATTACGATTGCGGTTTTCATTTCAACCGGAACCACACGACCATCCAAGATAGAGTGTAAAAGAGATAGCAATACATGTTTAATTGCTTCAAAATTTCTCTGAAGTTCACTGACAGAGATTTTTTTCAAAGCCTGGTGATTAATTCGTCTTAACGTTAAGGACAATGGGCCTTAATTCATCAAGCGATAGTAATGGAAGATATGCTGAATCTAGCAAACTGTCAGTTTTAAGTACACACAGATGACCGCCGCGTTCTCTATCCCGAGATACTTGAAAAAAAAAACTGATGAAATAAGTTTGCTACAGTGTCATCATCTGCAGAAAAATAAGGTGAAAGGCGCTGTTTAGGCGTTGAAATGCTGCCTCCTCTAAGAGTGAAGATAAGGGACCACGTTTTCTTTGTCAGCTCGAGCTTCTTGAAATTTCTTTCTAAAGTAGGTGCGCTTCGCAAGTCTGATCATTGCATTCGCCTTGTTTCTCGCACAGTTATATCTTAAGCGCGGGTCATTGCAATTTGACAAACGCTTGGCCATCGTCCATAACAAGTCTTTTTTTCCTTTATAACAATAACAATAATTGTAACAATACCTATTGTTACCAGAGGTAACAAGGTATTCACAGTCTGTTACCTCTGGTAACAAGGTATTCACAGTCTATTTCAGTGAAGAGCCGACGAATTAGTAGTCAGAAAGCTTAACCTGTGCAATAGTAGATTTAACCTCGAAATTATGGGCTCGAACATTTACATGATCAATGCAGATTGAAAAAAGGCGTTGAGATAGGAATTCCTCGCGAGTTGCTGCATGGACTGCTGTTTCAATTCCCCATTTGGATAGTGTACCTAGACAATCAGCACCTATTTTTACTGTTGGACGTAGCCTATCTATATTAATGTCGCCTGTGAGGCAGATACATTCATCAGTTCCTAGACGAGATAACGCAGAGTCGAGCTCAGTAAAAAAAAAAGGCTTGCAAAAGAAATGGTTATGCGCAAACAAAACACGGACACAGTAATATACGCGGACTGTGCCCGTGTTTTGTTTGCGCATAACAATTTCCTTTGCAAGTATGAACCAACTCGCCCAGCAGAACGTTTTACTGAAAAAAAAAGACGCCTGTTACCACATGGGCGGTGATATACAGAAAGCAAGGCCAACGAAACTCGAGGATTAGATAAGCGTAGAATAACAGCTTCGGCATGGTCGACAAGCAAATTTATTTCGTAGACTGACCAAGTGTTTTCTATGAAGGCAGCTACACCGCCACCTTTCCCGACTGGACGAAAGAAAGATTATGACCGATAGCCCGGTAACGCAAAACCAAAAAATAAATATGGAGAAATATTTATTTCGGTGAGTACGGCGGCATCAAAAAGCAATGGAACAGAAAATTGAATGGCTACTAAATGGCTCCCAGTGCTTACGAATGCTTCTGATGTTTACGTGAGTGACATGGAAGGCGTCGTTACCTGGACAAAAAATACACCAAGGAACTTCTAAAACGTCTTCGCAAACCTTGAAAGAGCTGCTACTCATAACTACATAAGCCTTTCAATGTCCGATTTTCTATTAATTCAAACGATTGGAGCACCGTCTGCTTTCCTGCCATTTCTTGTCCAGACGGACTGGAAGGACATTTCTTTTTCCTTTAGTACGAGCTAGCCAGGACAGTTCACAATTAACCCGTGTGAGGTTGTCATTGAAAAACAACCGTGGAAAATCATTCCGAACTAATCCCTGTAGGTGTTTACGTGATCAAAACAATTGTTCTGTCGCTTCAACGGAGCACATCTGAACAAGAATAGCTTGTGCAGTACGAGTATTGTCGCCTCTGGGAAGATGGTGGATAGAAACTTGAATTGCTCAAGTTTCTCAATCTCAAGTTTTTGCGCAAGATGGATTGCAAGTTCTCCTTTGGCTTGCTGGGAAACAAGTGGATCTCGAAATTATTTCTTCTGCTATACGGGTCCATTTCATTCATTTGCTCTACTATTTTTTCAATCAGGTCCGACTTGAACTTGACGGTAGAAAACAGCGAGTCAACCTTGGAACGTAATTGCGCCACCTCAGTCTGATTGCTACTGTCTCTATTACCGAGACATACTTTGCGGAAAAAAATTCGATTGAATTCTGAACTTCCTTTATCATGTTCTCTATCATTCCAACCGAGTCCATAAATCTTAAGAAATTCATCTACTTTCGTGGCAAGCATTTCTACGTTAGATGTAAGTCGGTCTACATTTTCATTGACAGCAACAAATTGCTGCGCAAACGATTCTTCTTTTTCTGTCTGTGTCAAGTCTCCTTGTGTGCTTTTTTCCAGTCGATATGTTTGGCACAACCAGGTTCCACCTTTAACGGTACTCAATTTTGTGTAGCTGTTTTCAGCTACTGTAGAGAATCGTTTTCCAAGGTGGAAACCTTCTTCGCAAACCGAACATGTTAAAAATTTCGCACCCGAAGGTAACGGCTTAGAACAAGCAGCACAATCAGAAGGTATTTCTGTGCAGTCAGCGGCAAATAATCACAATAATAAGGTAACAGCAGGAGGCTTACCTGCCGAAAGGCATGGAATAATTAGCTCCGGGAACGTATTTGTAGCTGAGTGCCGCTGTATTTGCCGCTGACCGCTGACTGACATGTGCGCCTAAGGCGGCCGACTAGATTTGGCGCTGAATTGACTTGTCCACAGTAGATGGGAGCAGCAGCGAACGCAACTTGAGTAGCTCTTGATTGTGGTCTTGTCCCTAAGCCACAGACTGGTCTACCTGTACCAGCAAGTCGCCCATCCTAAAACGGCAGAACACCTGCGTATCATAAGGGTAACTCTGCTGTACACGACGGGTCAACACCCGCGACGTCTGTCCCTGAACACCAGGATTTATGCAACCGTAAGGGACTCTGACGGCTCTACTGGATCTCTAGACAAACGCTAACCACGCGTTCATGTCTTTATTTCTGGACCGAATGATCCCATACAAGCTCTCATTGACACGGGGGCAGCGGTTAGCGTAATAATTAACGCCGACTATCTTCGGGAATTTTAGGACAAACGAACCTGTTCCAAATACAATCAAAGGCTGGTATCTTTCAATGGAAGAAACGTAGCAAATAAACGGAAATGCTTTCTGTCTGTTTATTGTGTTGACAAATCTGTAACCATGTGTTTTATGATCGCGAGGAACCTTTGCTCGCTTGTAACATTGAGGTTAGATTGGTGCAGTGTTGTGTATTTGCGCATGTCATTTTATGGACAAAAGGCACCACATGTTACGTCAGCTTTGTCTTGGGTACAACCGCAAGAGCCCAAGTTTATAGGAAGAGAATTTAATGAACACTATGAACGATGCAGGTCACATCGCAGAATTCGTTTGCTATTCTTCAATTGGCAGCTATGCGGCGCTCAAAGTGTTTATTTACGAGCATGAGAGGATGTATCCAGGACCTTCAAGGCATCTGCACCTGACTTTATTTTGCTTGACGGGCGTCACCGGTGGGCCTACGCATCCTCTTCCCGTTGTCTCATGTCCCGGGAAAGAGTGGCGCCTCACCGAGTGGTGTGGCGACAGAGGCGAACTGACAATCGCAGAGAGTTGGCGTATCCGCGTGGGTACAACCCCCTGAATTCGAGTTTTGGCGCTTGATTCAACGTGGTCTGAATTGTTACTGTGCACGGGCACTTGGAATCATCGCTTGGGACTGAGTACGGATTATTCCGGATTATTCCGGAGCCTGAAATGTGAAAAAGTCACGACAAACATCCTTGTACTCAATCTGAGTGCCAATGGCGTCCTACATGCGGGAAAGCTGCTAGGCACCGCAAGCCATTTTCATCAAGATCCAAGCATAGTAGTTGCATGCTGTGCGCTGACGAAAATGAGCTTCCAGAATCTGTCTTCGTTCTCAAGCATTTCATGGGAGGCTTTCAAGTTTCGGCCGATTCCTACTCCAGAAGAAAGGAATGCTGTACAGAACCTCTCAGACAGATACAGACAGATCTTGACCGTGCTGATTTCGGATGCATATATGTTGTCTGCGACAAAACAGACACTGCGGACCAGGTGCTCGTACACCAGCAGCCTGCACGTGTGTCTTTTACTAAACGCCGGGAAGTTACATCGCAAGTGTAGGACATGCTCAGCCGGGACGTCATCCAGGCTTCAAGCAGTCGTTGGTCTTCTTCAATAGTTTTAGTAAAGAAGAAACACGGCTTGACACGTTCCTGCGTTGACTATCGTCCTGTTAGCGCCAGAATTAAGCTGGGTGTGTACCGGCTATCTCAGCTGGAAGATGATACGTGGTGTCTTATGGCACAAGAGCCAGTCATGGTCAAAGAACACCAAGCAATGGTGATATGTACTCGATGATGCAGCTAATGACAAAGGGTATTGTGGCTCATTATGACGATACAACGCGACTGTATAGGGGCCTAAAACGAGTAGCAAGCTACAAACGGACTAAGATAACGACAATTACTTGTGAGGTGTGCTATAAGCCGAAAATATATACTCTGAAGGAGTGAAATAGTAAAAAGTCGCAGTTCTGCCCAAAAGGCAAAGCATCTATTGCGATAGCAAATTAGTAGACAGCTATACGAAACAAGGATAGAAGTTTAATGGACCGTATAAACTTGCGAACATTCGCTTGCCAACTAAATAGACAAGCACGGTGTCACGCGCGCACAGGTAAACTTGAACAAATCTCGCTCGATCGCGGAAATGCTGTGAAAACGCCGGAGTGAGAAAGCGCGCCAGCAGCAGCGGGCACCTTCGCTCTATCTCTCGTCTCGCTTCAACGCGAACGTCGAAAGCAAAACGCATACGAAGCTACGGGCACTGGGCGTTTGCACTTTGTCCCCATCGCAGATCGCTTTCAAGATGAGGCCCGGCGGGCGTGCACTTCGCCTACATCACAGATCGCTTTCAAGATACGGCGCCCGCGCGGCCGTTTGTGAGCAGCAGCCGTCGTAGCATAACGCAGCGCCCCCTTCCCTCTCCGTCGTCTCACCACCGTGCCTCGCGCGCGAAAGAAGACGGCGCGCTTCCGGCCTACCTTCCTCCCTCGCGTGCGCTACACTGAGCCGCGATTGCCGGCTCACCCTCGTACGCTTTCACTCGCACACACAGCGTACGGCGCGCGGCGACGATTTTATCGCCGTTGGATTTTGTATGGAACCTCACGGTGACGACGACGGAGACGGCAGAAATGCGCTCGGAATGTCCATATAATCGCTATTGCAATAAAATGAAAGCTGACAAAAACAATTGATTCACCAACCCGACCTCTATATTTTCCTCTG
Organism: Dermacentor silvarum; assembly: GCF_013339745.2. NCBI lineage: Eukaryota > Metazoa > Arthropoda > Arachnida > Ixodida > Ixodidae > Dermacentor > Dermacentor silvarum. Next base: position 188,506,238 of record NC_051157.2, read on the forward strand.
AGGTCGGGTTGGTGAATCAGTTTGCTATGAAAAGCAGGCTGGCGCACTTGATTGAGCAATCAGGCTATGGGGCTCTTCCTTTGCCCAGGCGGCGCTGCGAAAATGGTGCTTTTGCACAGGATGGCATTCACTACAGTGGTGCCACGGGAGGGAGGGTAGGTAGTAGGATAGGGCGCCAAGCTACGGCTTTTTTGGGGGGACCCAGAGCCCTAAGACCGCCAGTGTAGACGAAGACGGACCCAGAGAGGCCCCAAGATTCAAGAAACGTAGAATCGGTAGGAGAAGAAATAGACGTAAGCACCAGGGGCAAGGTCATTCTGACATGGGTATATTAACATGCAAGGTGGCAGGAATAGGCTGAAGTGGGAGGAGATAGACGAGCAACTAAGGCAGGAAAGGCTGATGGTATACGGGTTTGTGGAGACACATCTTAGGGACATGGAGCAACCTCCCTGTAACCCTGACTATGCATGGGAATATTGCAATAGAACAGAGGGCAGCAGAAAAGGGGGTGGAATTGGTGCATTCATTCATAAAAGTATGAATTGGCAAAAGGTCAAACAGGAATGCAAGGAGCATTTATGGCTAAAAGGGAAAGTTGCAGGAGAGCAGACACTCCTCGGCTTTGTATACCTGCGGACAGGAGCAAATGCCCAAGAGGAAAACAAAAAAATGCTGGAATGCATATCAAGTGACATTAATGAGCTAGGAGAAGGGTGCGAGATTATTATACTAGGAGATATGAACGCCCACATAGAAGACATGGACGGGTGCACAGACTCAACAGGCAACATGATGCTGGATATGTGTGAAATGCATGACTTAGTTGTATGCAACAGTACTGAGAAGTGTGAAGGGCACATAACATGGGAGGTAGGGAGTCTGCAGTCGACGATAGATTATGCACTAATGTCACATAGGATGCACGATAGGCTAAATGTAAATGAATATGGCTCCAGAAGTCTAGGTAGTGATCACAAACGTATTAAGGTGAGTTTTAGAAGGGAAATGAAAGTAGGTAGGAGGCGAGATGAACAACCAGGTGGGATATTTTACTCGGAAAAGCAGCTTGAAATAGCAACCCAGCAAATTGAGGAAGTAATTTCAGAGGATACAAAAACAGAATGGACATATGCAAATTTAACAGGGCTATTTGAGCTAGAGCTTGCTAAGGTACGAGTCAGGACAAAAGGGAACAGAAGACGTAAACCCAAGAGCTGGTGGGATGAGGAGGTTAAGAAGGCCATAGAGAAACGTCAGGAAGCATCCAGGGAACACAGATATTCAAAGCAGAGGGGTGAACCAGAAGCTGATGTAGGCAGAAAATGGAATAACTTTTTAAACTGTAGAAGGGAAGCATCCCATTTGATCAATGAGAAGATCAGAAGAAAGGGGAGCCAATGGTTGTCAGAAGTAAACAAAAAGGATAGAAAAGCAGCGAAGAAATTTTCGGAACATCTTAACTCCTTGAGTAATAAGACTAGCCTAGAGCAGAGGTTTATAGTTACAGCTCAAGGTGTTCGGCTAGAGGGAGATGAGGCAATGGAACATATAAGAACAATGATGACAGAAAAATTTAAACAACGAAACATAGCATGTGCTCAATAAGGTGAGGATAGACTAGTTAGTGCAGTGGCTCCACTGGCACAAAGCGAGTGGGAAAGGGCAGAGAAGAGGGTTCCTAGTAGCACGTCGACAGGTCCTGATGGCATCCCAATTATGTTGATAAAGACATTGGGCCCAAAATCTAAGAAAGCATTAAGAGAGGCAGTGAGCAAAATGATAATGGACGGTAAAACCCCGACGGGTGGAGACTGAGCAGGATGAGCATGATATTGACACAATGATGTGGGGCTCCCGCACCGCGGGATGGCGCGCGCAAAGGTCGGCGCCATGAAAGACGACGAAGCGCGTAGGCTGCACGCTCTTCTTATGGCCCGTCATTAAAGAGAAGTGTATATTTTTTCAATTCTCGGTCTTCGATCTACGTTACATTTTTCTGGTGGAGGTGCGGGGTACATGCTACCGCTTCCAGATCGAACCCCGTCTACAAACCCAGTACGAAGTCCGGTCGAGCTGACTCCTGTTCACGTACGGACAAGCCGTCGACTTCAAGGACTGCCACCTGAGTACGAACCTCTACCCAACCGAGTCAGAAGGATGAGTACATCAGTTCCATCTTCTTCCTCAACCGCACCGAACGCAGTCGTCCTTAACCAGCCGCTAATCCCCAAATCCTTCCATGGGGACACCTTCGAGGATGTTGAGGACTGGCTCGATCACTTTGAGCGTGTCGCAGAATTCAACGGCTGGACTCCGGAGCGCAAGCTACTCAATGCCTACTTTGCCCTCGCGGACTATGCGCGGACATGGTTTGAAGACCGTGAGGCGGTCTTATCAACATGGGATGAATTCCGACGGCAGCTAATCAGCACATATGCCAGCCCCGATCGCAAGGAGCGAGCTGAATCTGCAATTCAAGCGAGAGTACAGCGGCCGAACGAAAGCGTCGCAATGTTTGTCGAAGACATGTGCCGACTCTTCCGACGCGCGGATGCGTCTATGCCGGAAGAAAAGAAGCTAAGGCACTTGATGCGCGGTGTCAAGCAAAAATTATTCGGTGGCCTAATACGCAATCCACCAAAGACCGTTGCAGAGTTTCTCGCGGAAGCCATATTAATGGAAAAGGCACTGCAGCAGCGCACAAGGCTGTACAACCGCGACGTATCGACCCTATCGCGTGACCCTCTCGCTATACCGTTTTGACAATACCGACGCCTTGCGGGAGCTCATTAGGCTTGTTGTTCGAGAAGAGCTCCAAAAGCTTCAGGTGGCTCCGGCATCGGTACCGCGACTCGCTCTGGCTGAGGTCGTCAGGGAGGAAATCAGGCAGGCAGTCCAAGTCCCCGAGAGAAGCGAGACACCACAGCCCGAGACGCGGCAGCCACAGCCTCGCATGTCGTATGCGGAAGTTGCGCGAAGTTCGTTGTCCCCGCCTTTTCACGGTATGAGCGACGTCCCGGGCTTTCATGGTGTGCGCGCCGTGGAACAAGCAACTGGCGACTTCAGGCCTCGCCGCACTCCATTCATGGCTGAAGCACGACCACCCCGCAAGAGCGACGTATGGCGCACTGCAGACCGGAGGCCCTTGTGTTGTCATTGCGGGGAAGCCGATCACCTCTACAGGGCATGTCCTTACCGCCGAGCTGGGCTCCGTGGATTTTCACTGAATGCGCCGTGCCCGCGCAATAGCGAACGCCCCCTGAAGATTGAGGCCTACATCGCGGACGCCAGGACCTCATTTGCCCCACGATTCCCTGACACCCGATCACCGTCACCCGCCCGACACAGGTGTTCCAGCCCCCTCTTCACGCCGAGTGCCACAAGGCGTCTCTCACCCAGCCCTGCTTCCCGGGAAAACTGAGTCCAGCGACCTGCGGAGGTGATGTCGCTGATGTTGCGAACGCTGAAGATCCTCCACTACGACGACCGCGATATGACGCAATTGAGACGCTGAGAAATCAGTGTAGTTCGGTGTCAGTATCTTGCGACGTACAAGTTACCATAGATGACCACGAAGTCACGGCGTTGATCGACACGGGCGCGGATACGTCTGTTATGAGCCAGAATCTCGCGCGTATACTGAACAACGTTTCGACACAATGGGCCGGAACTCAGATACGTACTGCAGGAGGGCACCTCATAACTCCAATGGGCCGGTGCACGGCACGAGTCAACATTCGCGGTTTCACGTACATCGGCGACTTCGTCATTCTTCCTGAATGTTCAAAGGACCTTATACTCGGCATGGATTTCCTTCAGGCGAACGGTGCCATCATCGACCTGCAAGAGTCTAGAGTCAGTTTTGCTACTACACAAGCCATAGCGAACAGTAATGACAACGACCGTGACATCGCGCCTTACGTTGCCGACGATCACGTCACGTTGCCACCCAAGAGCAGCGTGCTTACCCTTGTCCGATGCGACCTGGAGGACGACGCCGAAGGAATTGCTGAGGCAAACATCCCCCTGCTTCTTGAGCGTCACATTTGCATAGCAAGAGGGCTTCTTCCGGTTCGAAACAGATGTCCAGTCGTGTTGCTAACAAACTTTAGCAACGAGTATCGGCATGTACCACGAGGAACGACAATCGCATTTCTTCGCGAAATCATTGATGTTACTGACATTGGCACATTGGAAATCGCATCGTCTCAACAATCTGAGTTGCCCAGCCTAAAAGAACGGATTCACATTAACGCTGCTCTGCCAGAGCATCAGAAAGACCGTCTACTGAGTCTCGTGAATGAATTTGCCGAGTGTTTTTCAACGTCGTCCAAAGTACGACGCACGTCCATCACAAAGCACCGCATTATTACGGATGAATCCGACGTCCTGTTCGCCAGCATCCTTACAGAGTGTTTCCAGTGGAAAGGGACGCGATCAAGCAGCAGGTGAAAGCGATGCTCCAAGACGACGTGATCCAGCCGTCCACAAGCCCGTGGGCCTCCCCTGTAGTGTTAGTCAGAAAGAAAGACAACACACTACGTTTCTGTGTAGATTACAGAAAGTTGAACCGTGTGACCAAGCGCGATGTTTGTCCATTGCCACGCATCGACGACGCATTGCATCGTCTACAACATACCAAGTTTTTTTCTTCGTTGGATCTTAAATCCGGGTATTGGCAAATCGAAGTTGATGAACAGGATCGTGAAAAAACAGCGTTTGTGACACCTGACGGGCTTTATGAGTTCAAAGTTCTCCCCTTCGGTCTTTGTTCCGCACCTGCCACCTTTCAGCGGATGATGGATACCGTGCTTGCTGAACTCAAATAGCAAACCTGCCTCGTATACTTGGATGACGTCGTCGTGTTTTCGAGCACGTTTGACGAACATCTGGCACGACTCGAGAGCGTCCTCACTGCGATCCGTACTGCCGGCCTCACCAGCAAGCCTGAAAAATGCTACTTCGGGTTCCAAGAGCTCAAATTTCTTGGCCATGTCGTTGGTCCTAAAGGCGTCCGACCAGACCCCGACAAGTTGGCTGCCGTCGCCGAGTTTTCACCACCAACAGACAAGAAGGCTGTCCAACGCTTCCTTCGTTTGTGCGCCTATTATAGACGCTTCGTCGAGGGATTCTCGAGAATTGCTAAACCTCTGACACGACTTACACGCGATGATGTGCCTTTCATTTGGGCGGACGAGCAGCAGCAGTCGTTCAATGAATTGCGCAAGCGTTTGCAAGCTGCCCCAATACTTGCTCATTTCGACGCAGACACAGAAATCCATACTGACGCCAGCAATGCGGGTCTTGGTGCAGTTCTTGTGCAGTGGCAAGATGGCGCGGAACGCACCATTGCTTATGCAAGTCGCAGTCTCACCAAGGCTGAGAAAAACTACTCAACCACTGAAAAAGAATGCTTAGCGGTTGTGTGGGCAATTAGTAAATTCCGACCCTACTTGTATGGTAGACCCTTTAAGGCTGTCAGCGATCACCACGCCCTGTGCTGGCTTGCCAACCTCAAGGATCCTTCAGGTAGACTAGCCCGTTGGAGCCTACGCTTACAAGAGTACGACATAACCGTTGTCTACCGATTTGGAAGAAAGCACAGCGACGCTGACTGTTTGTCACGTGCACCGCTCCCTACGACATCATCGGACCCTGACTATGAGTTGCCATTTGTCGGCGTTGTCGACGCCGTAAAGATGGCGGAGCACCAGTGCGCTGACCCTGAGCTGCTGCCGCTGATCGAGCACCTTCAAGGAGTTGAAGGTGTTTTACCTCGCTCGCTCTTGCGCGGCTTATCATCGTACTGTTTGCGCAACAACGTCCTTTACAGGAAAAACTGCGGAAGCGGTCCAAATACGTATCTCCTTGTCATGCCGTCGGTGCTGCGCCAAGACATTTTGCAAGCCTGCCATGATGAGCCATGCGCGGGACACCTGGGATTCGCTAAGACATTAGCAAGGATACGACAGAAGTATTACTGGCCCGGCGTTTTTCTTCTGTGCAACGGTACGTAAGACCTGCCGAGATTGTCAGCGTCGCAAGAAACCGCCCTTTAAACCGGCTGGCTTTCTCCACCCTGTGGACCCTCCTCAAGCACCGTTCCAACAAGTAGGAATGGATCTACTTGGGCCATTCCCAGTGACCTCTTCGCGCAACAGATGGATAGTCGTAGCTACCGACTACTTAACCCGGTATGCCGAAACCGAAGCTATTCCGCAAGCAAACTCGTATGAAGTGGCCAAGTTCTTCGTCCACGACATCGTCCTACGACATGGTGCACCGTCTGTTATCATCACGGATCGCGATACAGCATTTACAGCCGAATTTATGCAGGACGTTCTCCAGCTGACCCATACTTCTCACCGCAAGAGCACTGCCTATCACCCTCAAACCAATGGGTTAACGGAACGTCTGAACAGAACGCTGGCTGATATGCTCTCCATGTATGTCGACGTAGAGCACAAGATGTGGGACGAGATTTTACCCTATGTGACCTTTGCGTATAATACTGCTGTACAGGAGACTACACAGTTTACGCCGTTCGAACTTGTATACGGGCGCCACGTCACCTCAACACTTGACGCCATGCTACCTGTGTCTGATAATAGCCCGACCAGCGAAAACGTGGAAGAGTTTGTGCAAAGAGCCGAAGAAGGCCCGCCAGCTTGCTCGGCATCGTATCCGGAGACAACAGCATACCGACACCCTTCGATGCAACCAGGGTCGACGCGACGTGCATTACAATACCGGCGACTGCGTATGGGTCTGGACGCCCATCCGTCGCCGTGGACTCTCGGAAAAGTTGCTCCGCCGATATTTCGGTCCCTACAAGGTTACACGCCGCCTCAGTTACGTAACCTATGAAGTCGTCCCCTGCAGTTCCGACCCCGGTTCGCTCCGTCATCGTCCTCACGCTGAAGTTGTTCATGTAGTGCGCATGAAACCATACTATGCGCGTACGTGAACGCCAAGATGCACCAGAGGAGCGCCATTTATTATCGTGGCTGCAAGAATTTTTGACGCGACCGAGACGGTCGCTTTTCACACGGGGGGCAATTGACACAATGATGTGAGGCTCCCGCACCGCGGGATGGCGCGCGCAAAGGTCGGCGCCATGAAGGACGACGAAGCGCGTAGGCTGCACGCTCTTCTTCTGGCCCGCCATTAAAGGGAAGTGTATATTTTTTCAAGACTCGGTCTTCGATCTACGTTACAATATATAAGGGAAAGGGGGACAAAGCCGACATAAACAACTACCGTCCCATAACAGTGACGTTAGTGGTTTACAGGGTGGTGATGCAGATTATAAAGGAGAGACTGCAGGCATGGGTGGAGAGCGAGGAGGTGCTGGGGGAACTACAAAATGGGTTCCGGAAACAAACAAGGTTAGAAGATAATCTGTTCTCATTGACACAGTGTATTCAAATAGCAGAAAAGGAACACAGGCCCCTATGGCTTGCATTTCTGGATATCAAGGGAGCCTATGACAGTGTAATCCAAAAGGATTTGTCGGACATACTGGGCACTCTAGATGTGGAAGATGGAGTAAGAAATCTTTTAAAAGATATCTATAAAAGTAACAAGGTGCTTATAAAATGGGAAAACAAGGTATCTGGGCCTATAGAGATACAGCAGGGGCTTAGGCAGGGGTGCCCTCTGTCACCTCTGTTGTTCATGCTGTATTTACAAGGATTAGAGAAAAAATTAGAGAGGAGCGGACTTGGCTTCAACCTTTCCTTTTTCAAGCAAGGAGAATGGATTAAACAGTCATTGCCAGGACTGACGTATGCGGATGACATTGTACTTATGGCTGACAGCAAGGAAGACTTGCAGAGATTAATGGACATCTGTGGTAAAGAGGGAGATAGCTTATTAGGTTTGAAGTTTAGTAAAGAAAAATCGGCAGTCATGATTTTTAATGTTAATCAGGGCAGCGAGCATAGGATACAGGAGGTTACGCTGGAGGTGGTGGATAAGTACAAATATTTTGGAGTGTGGATAAACAATGGAGCTGAGTACCTAACGGAACATGAAAAATATGTAACGGCTAAAGGTAGCAGAAATGCAGCTGTGATGAAAAATACGGCACTGTTGAATTACAATAGGTACGAAGTGGTGAGAGGGATTTCAAAAGGGGTGATAGTCCCTAGTTTGACTTTCGGCAATGCGGTCCTGTGCATGAGATCAGAGGTTCGAGCAAGGTTGGAAGTTAAGCAGCGAGGGGTAGGTATACTGGCTCCGGGAGCACACGGAAATACACCGAATCAGAGGGTACAGGGTGACATGGGATGGACGTCATTCTAGGGCAGGGAAGCCAGCAGCAAGATGGAATTTGAGGAGCGATTGATAGAAATGGCAGAAAAGCGGTGGGCAAGGAGAGTTTTCAGTTATTTGTACATGAGGAATGTTGATACAAAATGGAGGAAGCTGACCAGAAAACTGTCAATCAAATATTTGGACTGCAGGAGGGGTGCAGACCAGGAAACAGCAGTTAATAAAAAGGTTAAGGAAACAGAGAGGGGTCTGTCGAAAACAGGGATGCAGACGAAATCATCACTGGGAACATGCAGAACTTTCAAGCAAGAAATTCCCAAAGAAAATATCTATGATAATTCTAGGGGAAGCTCTTTGTTGTTTGAAGCCAGGACGGGAGTATTGCGGACTAAGATGTGCCGAGTCAAGTACCAAGGTATAGACACGTTGTGCTGTGCGCGTGGAGAACAAGACGAAACGGCTGAACACCTCATACTTTTCTGTAAAGGGCTAAACCCTACAGTGCAAAGCAACGGGGCTGATTTTTTCAAAGCATTGGGGTTTAGGGACAGTGAAGGCAAAATAGACTAATAAATAGGTAGAAATAACCAAACAAAGGTTATCTGATCGGTGGATAAATCAAGGCAGGGGTGAAATTTCACCCACCACAAAGTACAAGATATGTTCATAGTCATGGCTAGGTGGCGTATGCCACCGCCCGATTTAAAGGGTTCAGCCTCATCCATCCATGATGATGATGATTTATTGGCATCCCCTTTGAAACGGGGTGGCGACAAATAGTCACCTAGCCTGCTTGATTTAATCAGGTATACTACACATGTTCTTTATCTCGCATTTTTGTAGACCTTTTTCAAAAATTTAGCTTGTACCGCTGCCTATGATTTTAAGAGATCAGGTCGTATCGATCTTTTCCCTGCTTTTTTTCCACCAGTACTCTAATCGTCTCTTGCTGATCTCTACGGCTGATCTGTTTATGTTTCCTTCCACTTTAAACCCAAGCGCTTCTGGGAGTTGCACGTTACCTACGGTTCTCGCTGGGTGGATCACGTCGCATTCCATTAGGATGTGCTGAGTGGTCTCTGGATCTTTACTGCAGCATACACATGTCTCATCTAGTTCCGAATATTTGTTCCGATATGTTTTCGTCCTTAGGCAACCGGCTCGAGCCTCAAATAGCAAGGCACTGCCCTTTGTGTTATCGTACAGATTTTCCCTTCTAATTTCTTTCTTCTCATTCTTGTAAATCTCCATTGTCCTTTTCGTTTCCATTCTTTGCATCCAATTCACGGTCTCTATTTCTCTCACTTTCTTTCTGATGACCCCTGGTTGTCTATTTACAGTTTCGATTATCCTGTACTTGGTTGCCAACTTCCTTGACCTCTTCCTCCATTCTGTGTCCACGCTTTTCATGTAGAGATACTTGTGCACTTTAGCCGCCCATTTATTTTCATCCATGTTCCTGAGCCTTTCTTCAAAACTAATTTTGCTTTGTGCTTCTCTGACTTCAAAAGAGGCCCAACCCATGTCTCCATGCACTGCCTCATTTGTCGTATTACCGTGTGCTCCCAAAGCCAACCGGCCTACTGATCTTTGGTTAACTTCTAAACCCGCCAATATATCCGATTTTAAGCATATAATGGCATTTGCGAATGTTAGCGCTGGCACCATTACTCCTTTCCAGATTCCACGCACCACCTCATACTTATTGTGGCCCCACAGTGCTCTGTGTTTCATTAATGCTGCATTCCGCTTCCCCTTTATTTTCAGATTATCTTGGTGGTTGCTTGAGTAATTCTTTCCTTCGTTTATGTGTACGCCGAGGTACTTATATTGCTTCACTATGGGTATTACTTGCTGTTGAATTGACACCACGAAGTTACTCGTGTGTTCATTAAAGATCATAATCCCTGATTTCTCTGTGCTAAACTTAAGGCCTAGATTTGTCGCTGCGTTCCCACAGATATTCGCAAGTATCTGTAAATCTTTTTTATTGTCCGCTAGTAGCACAATGTCGTCTGCGTACATCAATCCAGGGACCTTTTGTTGCACCATTTGTCCATTACGCATGTAGGATAAATCAAAACCTAATTCGCTGTTTTCCAGTCGTCTTTCTATGCCCTTGACGTAAAGCGTGAACAACAATGGTGACAGAGGGCATCCTTGCTTCAATCCTTGGTGAATTCCCACCATTTCATTTCCTTTTCGACCTTCCCATGCCACTTGTACTTGGTTGTCTCGATATATCTCCCTCAGCAGCTCCAGGAAATCGTCATCTATGCCTTCGTATTGAAGAATATCCCACAACAATTCCCTGTCTACGTTGTCATAAGCTCCTTTAATATCTAGAAATGCTACCCATAAAGGTCTTTTCTGAGCTACTGAAATCTCTATGCACTGAGTTAGTACAAACATATTGTCTTCTAAGCGTCTGCCTGGCCTGAACCCATTCTGTAGTTCCCCCAATACACCGTTTTCCTCCACCCACTTCGACAGTTCTAATTTTATGGCTTGCATTGCCATTCTATATATCACCGACGTTACTGTAACTGGCCTGTACGAGCTCGTCTTATCCTTATCTCCTTTGCCTTTGTAGATGAGATTCATCTTGCTTTCACGCCATCCAACGGGAATATTCTTTGTTCTAATCACTTGCTCTATGGCATTAGTCAGCAGTGCCTTGCTTTTTGGACCGAGGTTTTTGATTAGCTGTATTGGGATTTCATCGGGTCCTGCTGCCGTGTTGTTAGGGACATTTTCTGCTGCCTTTTTCCAATAGAAGCTTTCTATGCTGAATTTTTATCTCTCAAGCCTCTCTGTTGTTGCTGGATCTGTTGTCTGAACTACACTTTTTCTCGTACCGAAGTTATGCCTGATAACGTCTGTGATGTACCGCAGCGCATCATCGCCTTCATAGATGTTACCGTCTTCATCCCTTATAGCCGTTTGCGAGTTTCTAGTTGGAGCTCCGAGTGCTTTTATATGGTTCCAGAATCTTTTTGGGGCGCCTTTGTCTCTTTTGTGAATGTTATGCACCCAACGTTCACTTGCGCATTTAATTTTCTCTTGCACGAGCTCACTCGCAACCCTTTTCTTTTCTCTGTATGTATTCCATCTAAGGAGCACCTCTTCTTGTAATCCCAACTTTTTGGCGTCTCGATGAACCCTAGATGCCTCTTTACGCTCTTCTATAGCTTGTTTAATTTCCTTGTTCCACCACTTAGGTGGTTTCCTCTTTCCAATCCAACAATTGTATTGCCGTGTCCGCCTTATTTCATGCTGCATAACCTCCACCAGTTCCTTATATTCCCAGACTGCTGTAGGAAAAGCCTCAATTTTCTTCTCTATGTTGTTTGCGATCTCTGTTATTTGCTCGTCATTCATTTTTAAAAACTCTGAGGCTATTGGTTCATGTTCTGCGCTGGTATCTCTCCCAAACTTTAATGCTAAACGTCTATGATCGCTTCCCAGGCTATTTTTTCCATTTTCGTCTATTATCATTTGTTCCAGTTGTTCGTAGACCATTTCTGAGACTAAGGCGTAGTCGATACATGACTGCCTGTTTCCGCATTGCCACGTTACCTGTCCATGACACTTATTTTCCCTGTTAACTACTATAAGGTTCTGTTCATCACACAAATCCAGCACTAGAGAGCCGTTGTAATCAGTATATTCGTCTAAATCGTCCATGTGCGCGTTCATATCTCCCACGAATATCACCTGGCCCGAGTTACTGAACTCATTAATATCGCTTCTAATGGAATCGACCAATTCCTTATTTTTTTCCCTGCTATCACTACCTGTCCATAGGTAAGCTACTCCCAGCCACGTCTTTTTACCTTGCCATGTACCACTAATCCATAAATGCTCTTTACATGTCTCGTTTACCCTTCGCCACTTCAGACCTCGCCTAATTAGTACGCCTACGCCTCCGCCTTTCCTTGACCCGGTCATTCTGTTGCACCCTTCCCATACAAAGTTGTCAATAACAGGCGGCTGCTCCAAATCTCGTAGATGCGTTTCGGTCAAGGCGTACACGCTAATCGCTTCATCATTCAGTTGCGTTTGAATTTCCAGCCATTTTTCCTGCTTACGACCACCCTGCATGTTAATGTAGCAAATTTTACCTTCTCTATTCTTATCCTTTCTGCGTCTTTTCCTGACTCCTGGTCGCCTAATTCTGCCCTTTACTGGTGTTTCGCTATGTTCAATACTCAATCCTGCTTCCTGATTGCCTGGGGCCCGCCTAAAAAAGCTACAGCTCGTGCCGCGAATCGACTTCCGACCGGTGTTGCTACACTTTCACTAAAATGTATCCCGTCACGCACAAAAGCGCCTTCGCGGCCTGCTCGGTGCACTTCTCGGTTGATGTCAATGACCGTAAAATTCATTGCTTTAGCTAGAGTCCAAATTTCCCTGTTTACTGCAAGAACTGCCCTTTCAATTTTATAACCCTGCCTTTCAACCTCTGGCACCGTGCACACCGCGATTTGTACTTCTTTTGAAACATTCCGCAGGTCGGTGACCCCTTTGGCTATTTGCTTTGTGATTCCTGCTCCTCGTCCGTTCAGTACGTCAATCACTCCGCCCATTATCACCACTAGGTGTCTCTCCTCCATTGTGTCCCACATGCGTTCCTTGGCCTTCGCTATCACCTCTCTAATCGGCTTTGGCTAAAAAACCAAAAAGTGAAATATAAAATAACAAAACTTATCTCTTTGGCACGCTGCTCCTGCTGCGCTGAAATGGCACCTCGACTCGACACGTCCGCTCCTGTCGGCTTCACTCGTGAGAGTGAAGCCGATCCATCCATAAAGAGCGCCCTCTGTCCTGAACTGGGTAGTACCAAGCTCGGCCGTCTGCTTCGGAAAGAACGTCTACAATATGGACCCGCCACTTTCGGTTGTGTTGTACCACGGTTTGCAGAAAATATCGGCTGCCGAATATTTTTTCAGGGGTGGCATGCTACGTAAAGACAAGAAATGATGCAACGCCGTATACGTATACGACCTTCAAGAAGTAAGCGGCGAAGTTTTAGCGCGGTGTCAATCGCAACTGAAGCGAGTCGCGTACGAAGTTGAACTTCAGGTAAGGTTTGCACGCTGCTAGATTCAGGCGCAACTACGCGAGTAAATGTTTGATGTAAATGAATTCACAGCAGCGATAAGCAGACATCATGTGCACGGAACTATTCGAGAATGCCTTCTACTCGCACTCAGGACAAATGCGTGCCTGCAAAGCCTGTTTTCAGCCCTTTAGCAGACGGAATTTGTTATCTTCCTCGGCGTTATGTTTTGCGCGTTCTGCCGGCGCAAGCAACGCACTCCCATGTTATCACTCTTGGCAATCTCTCATCGCGTTTTCGACAAGCGTGAGTACCGAAAGAAGGTATATGTTGTGGCGGGGTCACAGACAACGTCAAAAACTTGTCCCACTAAGATTCATTACACGCCAAACTAACTTTGTCACCACAGCCGAGCTGCTTATCGCTAACTGCGTCACAGCACCCTGTGCGGAGCGTGCCTCAAAAGTACCCCAAAAAGTTACGAAATTACTTTTCAGTAATGCCTGGCGTCAGAGAAAGCGGCACAAACTTCTAGTAAGATGCACTACACTACGCGCCCCGGCCGAGTTGGTTCTCGCTAACTACGTCACAGCGCAATGTGCGGCTACTGTGCCTTAAAAGTTTTATATTGATATCGATGACCATCCTGGCACCGGCGTCACTTTTGAACGGCAGCTGCAACCAAAAAGGGCGCATTCTAAGCATCCGCTAATTGTATTGCAGGTTAGTTTTTATACTTTTCACTGCGTCCTATGCTAGTGTTGTTCCGACTGCTGCTCATAAGTGTCTCTCGAGTCCGTTCCGTCTTGTACGATGCCCGCCAACACTGAACTCGCTAAAAAGATTGAGCAACTAGAATCACTGTTAAACAATAAGCTTGATTTCCTTGTTCACAACCTTGCCACCAAAATTGGGAAGAAGTTTGATGATCAGGGATTCGGCAACCTTGTTTCTCTAGCTGAAAGCGTGCGTTTCATGAGCGAACAGTATGACACCTTCAAAGCGACATTTAATGAACTGCTATCCTCTAACAAAGCAGAATCACGCGTTTGCGAAAAGAATCGCCGACATGGAGCAGTACAGCAGGATGAATAACATCGAAATAGAAAGCATTCCATCATCACAGGGAGAGGACTGCTCTGCAATTTTGAAGAAGGTTGCCGATGCAATTGAGTGCCCAATCTCTTCTAGGCAAATTGACATAGTTCATCGTGTGGCCAGCAAGACATCTGACGAACGTCATTGTTCGATTTTGTTCACGCGAGAAGAAGAATAAATTTCTTCGCAAGGGGTCGAAAAGTTCGTCTGCGATTCTCTCAGATAGGCTTTTCTGGTAGTACTGATCATCCCATCTCCATCAACGAACACCTCAGAGTCGATAACAAACTCCTTTTCAGCAAAGCTCTCGCACTAAAAAAAGAGAACAAATGGCAGTTTTTATGGACAGAAAACTGCCAGATTAAAGCTCGTAAATCAACTGATAGCAGGGTCTTCCGAATCGACTCGGACGCTGATTTTCGCATCTTCGGGTCGGCATAGCTTATCGCTGCATTTCTTGTCCTGTGGATTGATTGCACACTCGTCCCCGAATAATTTCCATCATGCCCTTGCTATTACCCACCGAAATCAAATCATTCCTTAAATCTTCTAATACCTCTGTTCTTCATATCAATGCGCGAAGTTTGGGTAAGAACCACGATTCCATCTAGGCATTTACTGACTTACTTAGTCATTCGTTCTCATTTATTTGTGTTTCGGAAACATGGCTTGATAATACGGATGGTAATTTATACGTTTTTTGTTCATAATAAGCAGAATACTGCCGCCGCATTTCGGATTGCCAATGTGGTTCCGCTATATTTGTTTCACCTCATAAGAAATATAAGCGTAGACTTGATCTAGTTCTTAATCTAAATCACTCTGAATAGGTATGGATCGAAACTGACTTACAGCAGAATTCTCATAATCGTAACAGTTTTATTCTTGGTTGCGTCTACCGCTTCCCTTCTTCGTCTATCCCTGATTTTCTGAGTGAAGTCTCCATGATTTTGCAAAACATTTCTCTTGAAAATAAGCAAGTGCTAATAGTTGGTGATATTAACATTAATTTACTTGACACCAATAACGGAAGTGTAACAGCTTATACAGACTGTTTTGCTGATTTCCGACTTCAATCATTAATCATCTCTCATACTAGGTGTTCTACTCACGGTACCAACACGCTTCCCAATGGGCCATGAATGTCCGTTGGACGTCCCGTCTAAAGCGGAACGTCCACGTCCAAAACCCAACGTCCGTAGGACAACAGCCAGCGGATGTTTGTTTTCGGCTATTTCCGAACGTCCGTTTGGTCCTTTTCTCGGCCGTCCCAGGGATGTCCTCACTGGATTCATAGCGGATGTTTTCAACCCGGATAACCCAGGGACCGCCAAGGGACGTCGACTCTGTCCCACCCGAGTGCGTCGTTTTATCGCATGCATGTTTGAAAACATATATCTGTCATGGTCTTATAGGTCTACGTTTTTGAACCGGACTGCATTTTGTCGTGTAACTTAGCGCAGCTTGCCATCAGATCTTTTCACTATGCATGACCGGAGGATGAAACAGAAATATAGAGTTGACCAACCGTGTGCCATTAGCGCTATTTTTGCTGCTTTATTAACCCTTATTTTTCTCAGATTAGCCACGAAGTTGACACGCAGGTAGCGCTGTGTTGATGAACCCTAAGCACAGTTAGGTAAAAGAGAGTTTTATTGCCAGAAAGGTGGGGAAGTCAGACTCAGTGAAGTGCTTCTAGCCTGCTATTCACCACTTTGGGAGGGATTTGGTTTCCACGTTACCCAGCCCTAGAGAAAACGTATGGTGCTGAGCGATGCATACATGGAATGCGTAGATGTATTTTTTGCATTACATGAAAAGTAGTGCCTTTGTGATGCAATGTGACTGCATTCAGCACCCCAATGATCTCCTAATGCTCACTAGTGGCTAAGAAAAAGGCGCCGGATGCCATGCGGTTCGAATATTACGTTTCAATCCCTGAGAACTGTATACATACATTATTTTTGGGGAACCGCGCGTGAAATAATACTTCCAAATATTTCAATCGAACTGGCAAGAGGCCGCACCTCGTCAGCGCAATAAGCATTACGTGACGGTTTAGCCAGCATCAGATTTTTTTTTATTTTTAGTACGTAACGTGCAATGAATAATTTCTTTTAAATCAAACTATCAGCGCATTTCTTAAACAGTGCATACCAAGGGCGCTATAACGTAAAATGATTCCAAACTGTTTTGATTCCAATTTCTGCAATCAGCCTCTACGATTGGTCCACATTTTCGGGCCACTCCCAAATTCGCCTGTCTATCACGCGACGTCACGAAAAGCGCGATAGCTCCCTATCTGATATAACGTGTACACACTGATTATGCATGATTAAACCACACAAAAGAAAAATAATCATTCCTGATTCGATGCATTTTCAGCATTAGCCCTCTGCTATTGGTCCATTGTTTTCTGGCTACGCCCACTTCGCCTGTCTGTCACGCGACCTCACAAAACCGCGCAAACTCACCACGTCAAAGTGACGTGTACGCGAAACAAATGCATTAATATTGTCACGTAAGAGTTTGTACCGCTGTGGACAAAATGACGTTGGTTGGTGAAGAAGAGGCTGAAGTGTCTCGGAGCTCGGTAGATGGTGTTACCCTTGCCACCGAGCTACAACCTTCTAACTGTATATTTTGTAAATGCATATATTTTCTCCCCGTAACATTTTGGTCGAAGTGCAGGGTAATCTCGCCACAAGCCCGCCCTGGATCTTCGCAGCGGGCGTCACATCGGTTCCGCTGTTATGGCTTCTGACGCTGCCTACGACGCTGACGCTGCCTCCGCCGCTCAGACACCAGCGGAAGTGGTACTAACCCAGCCACGTCACCCGGGAATCTTCACTGGTACTGGCAAGGTCGATGTCGAAGACTGGCTGACGCCATATGAGCGCGTCGGTAAGCACAACAAGTGGAATGCCACACTTTTGCTGGCCAACGTGATCTTTTACTTGGGAGGAACCGCGAAGGTATGGTTCGAGACGCATGAAACCGAAATTACAAGCTGGGACTCCTGCAAGGAAAAGCTACGCGATCTTTTTGGAACACCTGTGGGACGTCAAATGCAGGCCAAGCAAGAGCTAGCGTCTCGTGTCCAGACACCAACCGAACGTACGTCGCGTATATTCAAGACGTTCTGGCTCTCTGCCGTAAAGCGGACGCGGACATGCTGGAGGCCGATAGGGTTGGACACATCTTGAAGGGCATCGCAGGTGATGCGTTCAACCTCCTGCTTTGCAGGAACTGCTCAACGGTTGAATCCATCATAAAGGAATGCCGGAATTTTGAGCAAGCGAAGAGCAAACGCATCGTATAACGCTTCGACCGACTTCCGAATACGGCTGCCACTTCCTCCTGCAACGACCCTCCGGCATCACATCCGCCTGCCACGCCTAGCTTGACACAGGTCATCCGTCGCGAACTTGAGGATATGGCTCCAAGTTCTCACTGTCCCCATACGCACGACAACATGATCATCTCGCTCATTCAAGCTGTAGTCCGTCAAGAAATTTCAAACATGGACATCCAGTCTGCCGTCCGCCCACGTCCCACCCCTACCGCTCCTGTCATTGCCTCAGAAGCATCGAGACGATGCTTCTGACGCCGGGGGTTAATGTCACGTACGAGTTTGTACCGCTGTGGACAAAATGACGTTGGTTGGTGAAGAAGAGGCTGAAGTTTCTCGGAGCTCGGTAGATGGTGTTACCCTGGCCACCGAGTTACAACGTTCTAACTGTATATTTTGTAAATACATATATTTTCTCCCCCTAACAATATGCCAAACAAAACTGAAAGTTTTTTCTGAATAGCCACAAACTGCCCCGTTCCGAAAAGAATACAAGATGGGTGCCCGCCGATCGCTCAGGCCCTCGCTACTCGCACCTGCCGGTGAGCATGCATTTATTTGCGCATGATAAACCTTTTTGCGTGGCAGTAAAACGTTATCGAGCCCTTTCGGCATGCATACGACATCGCTCTGGCAACTCTTACATGCTGAGGATCCGTTTTAGCGGCATTCTTATCCTTCCGTTGCACGTCGCCGCGATTTTCGACCAGCCACCGCAATCTAAGTAAGGCGAAGCAGACCATTTGGAGAAGCCGGCACCACCCTCTTCATGCGGTTATGTATTTTTCACGTGCTCCTCGCTTCTTGTCAGCCAATTAGATAAGAAAGACCACTGAGTGTAGACAATGTTATTAGTTTTGAAAGCGAACAAAGATGACCTCCTATAAACGAGGAGAGTGTTTGATTGGGTTGTTCAGACAACGCTGCGGGTCACCGACCGATGCTTGCGTCAGTGGTTACGTAAACTTGACGTCAGGAGCTTGGAATCAAAACAGTTTGGAATCATTTTACGTTATAGCGCCCCAGCAGTACACTTGCGTACTTGCGTGTTTACATTTTGTTGCTGCGCGCCGCCATTGCTTGATCATAGTTGCCAACTGTTATAACTGCCACCGCCATCCATAAACGTAGGCCGCCACTGTTTAATCGCTACTGTTTTTCATTTCAGCTGCTAGTAAATTTGTTGTTACCGCATTTTCTAACTTTTAAATTATGCGCAGTGGAGTTATTACACTATTGAGCTCAGGTTTATGTCGTTTTAAAATTAATGTTGCCTCTATCATCATCACTGCCACCAGAGTAGCGCGGGTAGAGTGACCTAGAATACAAGGGGAGTGTCCAAAGCGCCGGCTCCGGCGGGGGCCTTTTTCTGTGAACTGCCGCGCCACTGCTGCTCCGGACCCGTGCTGCTCCGGACCCATTTTAGAGAATAACGGCATATTGGGAGAACTTCAGAATGGTTTCAGAATCGGTAGGCGGTTCGATGATAACTTATTTGTCCTTACTCAGTGTATTGAAATATCCAGAAAAGAAAGGAGACCAGTATATGTGACTTTTCTAGACATTAGCGGAGCGTATGACAACGTAGATCGCAGCATTTTGTGGAATATTCTAGAAGGGGAAGGTATAGGCAACCACTGTATACAGCTATTGAGGGAGATTTACCGAGAAAATACTGTTTGCTTTGAATGGGAAGGGATGACGAGCGAGGATAAAGTTGATATCAGCAAGGGACTGAGACAGGGCTGCCCTTTATCCCCGCTGCTGTTTATCATGTACCTGGTAAGGATGGAAAGAGCGCTACAAGGAATCAACATCGGGTTTAACCTCTCATACAAACAAGCCGGCACAACAGTTGAGCAGCAGCTTCCAGGTTTATTTTATACGGACGACATTGTGTTGCTTGCTAACAAGCAAAATGAAATGCAACGTCTGGCTGATATCTGTGCAGAAGAATGTGAGAAGTTAGGATTAAAATTTAGCGTTAAAAAATCTGGTTTTATGGTATTCAATGAAAACAGTGAACAGACACTGTTGATTCAGGGCCAGGGTAAAAGAATACAAATACCTTGGTATATGAATAAACGAAGGCGATAGATATCTGGAGACACAGGAGAAAATAACAACAGCAAAAGGGAAGAGAAATGCGGCCATAATTAAACACAGGGCGCTATTGGGATACAATAAGTACGAGGTGCTCCGGGGTATGTGGAAAGGTGTAATGGTTCCAGGGCTTACATTTGGAAATGCGGTTGTTTGCGTGAAGTCAGGAGTACAATCAGGACTCGATGGCAACCAAAGGTCAGTGGGACGCCTCGCGTTGGACGCCCACGGGAAGACTACGAATGAAGCTGTGCAGGGCGATATGGGCTGTACAAATGTTGAAGCAAGGGAGGCTCAGAGTAAAATTGATTTTGAAGAACGACTGAGGAAAATGGAAGATAGTAGATGGGGTGCAAGAGTACTCAGGTATTTGTACAGGCAAAACATTGACTCACAGTGGAGGAAAAGAACTAGGGAGCTTAACAGCAAATATGCGACCGGTATGGCCAGCAACATGACGCAAAGTGAGAGAGGCTGAGACAAGGTTATGGGTGGCGGCAATGGAAAATAAACCTGCTATCACTAACTACCTCAAAGGAAAAAGCGAAATCAGGAAAGAAACAATTTATGATAACTCAAAGGGAAGCTCCTTACTTTTCGAAGCGAGAGCAGGATGCCTTAGAACGCGCAGCTATAAAGCGAAGTACACCAAGGACGGAGCCGCATGTGCTTGCTATGGTAAAGCTAGAGAAACGGTGGAACATGTTTTATTGGAATGTGAAGAAATCTACCCAGCTGCAAGTCTAGGCTCCTCTGACCTCCTTGAAGTCCTTGGGTTCAGGGTTAGCACGGGCCAAGTAAACATGTCAGCTGTAGAGATTAGTAAGAGGCGGTTGGAGATATGGTGGCAGAAAAGCAGGGAGACCACAAACAACGGAGACGTACAGAAACAGAGTTCCCAGTAATGGTTCAAAAAGGTTGATGCCTGGAATTCTTTGTGTTTGTGTGTTTCTCAAAATAAAGGTGTAGGACATAAGGCAAAATAATAACAAGAGCTTGTTGGCGCAACCCACCACCCCGTTTCAAAGGGGACGCTCATCGCATCCATCCATTCATCCATGGGCTTTTGGCGCTCGCGAAACGCGCGGGAAGCGAGGGTCGTCTGCTACGCGCTGTAGCTTTTTGTGTTCAGTTCCACGCAAAGCACGCGTCTATTTAACTTCAACAGTGTGGTGCTGCATGGAGCTTACCCATCTTTGAGCGTTGTCTTTTTGCTTGGGCAGCAAGAGAATGCAAGAACTAACGCGTCAAACTCATCAGCGCGGACTAGCTCCGGTGCTAGAGTTCGGGAGTGGTAATGCGGTAACTGTGCTACGTAGAAACGCGCTAAATGAGCCCGCGCAAGGAAAGAACATAAAAATTGGTATTCGCTCGGGTACGCGGGCAATAGCACCATGCTTGCAAGAGTAAGAGTAACGAAAAAAGTAAATTACTCGCGAAGTCAAGTGAAATACGCGCGTGCAGTGACCGCTTCGCTCACCACTACCGCTTTTCACACACGGTCAGTAGTGGTTTAGAGACATATGCATATGTATTTATTCAGGATTTTTTAGCCTCGACAATACTCTATTATGAACAGAGCGCAGTGAGAAGGTGTAAGGGCAACAAGAGAATGAGCAGAGACGGCCCTAACGCCGCAATATTGTTGGCCTATTTCGCTTCACAGATAGCGTACACGAACAATTCTTGCTGTACGCTATCTCTTCAATACAAACTTCGTGCACGATGTACCTTAAGGTTGGCCGTGAGCGAAGCTTGTTTCCAATTCAGACATTCGAAAGAAAAGCCATTCCAGTCAATAGGTAAACAAACATGAAAAAAGGTGAACAAATATATATTTTTCTACATTGAAATGAATAGATAGCTACTACTGGCCTAGCCATTTACTCATTTGTTATGCAAAAGTTATTGCTGCAATAGCCTTGTTTTAATATTCCGCGAATCCTATCTGAAATTACCAACATGTAACTTCTCATGATATCATAGTTATTGCTTAACCTACATTTTTTTACGTAAATTAACAAGCATTCATGGCGCGTGACGATGTTTGTGCTTGCATTATAGTGAGCGGAAGATCGTCTTGAAAATTACTGTCTTTGATGCACTACAAATATCGCTATTGATTCTACATATATATTTTAGGAATATATCCCTAAAATAGCTACCTTCAATAACAGTAAAACATGAAAAGTTTGTGTTCTGGTGATTAGTTACCTCTTTCATTACGTAACTACAAGTACGTAATTATTTATCAATCTTGCCTGGGTCCCCGCTCACTCGGGAAATCCCGGTAACGAAGTGGCCCGAGGGTTAACAAACCGGGTCGCGCTATCCTTGGAACCGGACCCCCCAATGGGAGAGGTAGTGACTTCCTACAACGAACTTACCAACCTATACAAAGAGAACAGGAGAATATACCCAATACCACACAGCAACCTTACGAGAGCGCAGGCCACTATCCTCCGCCGAATTCAAACTAACAGCCTTATCACTCCTCATCGCTTAGCGATCTTCACAGATGGGGAGGTTGACCCAATATGCCAAAACTGCGACAAAAATGCCATAGCCAACCAAAGACACATCCTCTGGGAATGCGAGGGTCTTCCCCCACCCAGAGAGCTTCTGCCAGCTTCCTCTGAAACGACATGGGAGACCCTAATACGGTCTCCTGAAGAAAAACTACAAAAAGGAATCGTTGCCTGGGCGGAAGAGGTCGCCGCAGACAAGCGGCCACCTACAACGCCCTGAAAATTTTTTAATAAAGTTGTTTCCTCCGTAATTATTCATCAGTAAGTATATTTGCAATGTACGAACCAGCGAGCATACGCAATAAGTATTCCTAAAGTTACTTTCATGTTAAAATTCGCTTAGTGTTTGCGCTCTTGCAACACAAGAAGGCGAAAGACGAGTTGCACATCCGTAATGCATCACGTTCGTTTTCTGACGTTTGCTCGCGTACGTACACAATATTGCACTGTTAGCATTTCATTTATTTTGGTTTGTCTTGTTTGTTGCCGCGTATACTTCTCGCGTGCCCTTTGCCTACACGCCGTGGTAGCTTAGTGGCTTTGGTAGGTCGGACTGCTAAGCTAGAGGACGCGGGTTCGATTCCCGGCCACGGCGGCTCACATTTCGATGGAAACGAAACGCTTGAAACACCCGTGTACATAGCTATAGGTGCACGTTAAAGAACCCCAGGTGGTCGAAATTAACGGAGCACTCCAATACGGCGTCTCTCATAGCCATATTGTGATTTTTGGATGTACAACCCCAGAAATTATCATGACTATTATTACCCTTTACTTGTGCTCTCAGTTCATGATATATGGGTAAGTTCGACACGTTGAGATCGAGATTGGCATTCAACACGTTCTTATCGTCATACCCACACCATCAGAGGGATTTCTGACCGAAAAATGCGGGTTTGCACCACACGTCGATTGTTGTCGTTAATCGCGACGTGAATGCAAGTATGTCACGTTACTAATGCCATGACCCATCAGTCATCTTAGTCACACATTTGTGCCCTTGCAAGCTATACTTTGGCATATATACCAAGTGAACGAGACGCGAGAGTTACGCGGTTTGTATTTATTTTTGGTACCGCGGCCCCGCCAACGGACACATTCCGCTTCCCAAGAGCCAGTTAAGGATTTCGACGTAATACAGAAAGAGCAGAGCGCAGGAGGTAGTCTCGTAAAACAAATCGATTGCATGAAATAAAAGAAAGGAAACGATAGGGTTTAAAAGGGTTAGCATGAGCTAGCCATATCTGCCACGTTCTCCTGGTTATCATCGCGATCTCCAGCTTATTTTCTTCTGCAGCACGTTCACGTTGCTCATTCCACGCATAACTAAATGAAGTAAGCGCGCGGAATGCGTTACTCATACAGCCGCGGAAGCGCGGGCCAAGCGAGCTAGAAGGATATAGACAAAATACCCGTATTCACAGCCGGCAAGCGCGTTCTCTGTGCGGCGAGTCACTGCGGTATTACCTTGCAGTGACGTGGTACTTAATATATCCCAAATTATCGCAATGTTGGCTAATAGCAAGCAAAATATCAGGCTCGTAGCAGAAGCCCGCCGCTTTAGCGCGGCTTCCGCAGCGAAGAAAGCCCGCGGGTCCTAAACCCCTTGATGTTAGACAGTAGCGACATGCTTTGATCTACGCCGCAACACCCTCGCCGGCGCTGTCAACCTCCTCTTTTTCTCCCCCTCTTTCGCGGAGGCGTTGCATCCGCCACGCTGAATGGCTGCGGCGCGCGATACTACCCCATCAGGTGACCCTGACGTCACGAAAATGGCGCGAAACTTGCTTTCGCGCGGCTTCAGTTTCTCCCGCCCGCCATGCGCTGTCCAAGTGGTGGTCGCCCTGCCGCTCCGAACGTACGTTTCTTTGTTTTCCCGTCTTTCCGTAAGAATCTGAGCTTCGTTCTCTGTGGAAATGCCTTGCTGCTGCGCGTTTCAATGCAGCAGCAGGTCACAGAAAGGGCTAGCATTATTTTCTATTTCCCGAGGAGAACGGAATGTCGTTGGCCGGTTCCGTGGCTCCATAACATCGGGAGAAAGGATTTCGCGCCTTCTAAGCACGTCGTTCTTTGCGAGTTGAATCTTACAGCTTTCCTTATATTCGTAGGTGAAGTTGCATGGATATTTTAATGCTCTTTGCACAGCCGGACTCTTTGTTCAGTCAATACAGAGCACCTATAACTGTAAATATAGTTTTTTTTTCCAAGTGAGTCGCTTAACTTTTTTGTTGACACTTCGTGCAGTGACAAAGCTTTTTTTGTGTTCTCGCGCGTGCGTTTGTTTTCAAATGTATGTAATTTATAAGTTAATGGCTGTAACTCATATATTCTGTAATGGTGTGTGCGTGCGTGCGTGTATGTGTGTGTGCGTGTGTGTATGTGTGTACGCGTGTGCATGTATGTGTCTGTGTGTGCGTGTGAGAGTACGTGTGTGCGCGTGTCTGTGTGTGTGCGCGCCGAGGAGAAATACATTGTAGTTAACGTGGTACTTTTCTAACCACCCATCGGTACGGTCCGCAACCATCGGTGCCGCCTAGATCATTCTGTAGTTCAGTGCCGTCAGATACGAAATACTGGTACCGATTTTCATCGTGCGAAAAAGCGTGAATAAGTATTATTTTGTTGAATTAAACCGAACAATTATCTTCTTTCCTGCATATATGTATTTACATATATTGTGACACTTTTACGTGTTTTCGAGGTTTACGCCTTAACAGAATGTGGGGCATCCAAGACGGGTGAAGAGAAAGACGACGTGCGGCTGGCTAGCTGAATCTCGACAGGACCCGGTTCTTGGCCAATCCCCCAGAGTGGGTATGTGCCAGTAACTCCAAGGCTCTACATCTACATCTCGACAGGCACTCAGCTGATTAAGGCCGTCGCGACTAACTCTGCCTGGCTGGCTTTCGAGGCGCCTTTCGAGGCCGTAACAAAGTGGTGGAGCGTGCTGGGTACGACACATCGTACGGAGTCGCAACACCTATAACTTCGCCGGAGCCGCCGTCTTGCCGGTCTCTTGCCAGCGACTGTCCCCATGGCTCAGGACGGAAGTGGACAAACGCCAGCTCTAGTTGTTCCTTCTCCAAGGTCGACGCCGGTTGGACCTTTGCAGCACTACATGGAACCACGCTCGTTCGCGGGAAAAAGCGGGCGAAGATGTCGACGAGTGGCTGACGCACTACGCAAGGGTGAGCCGATACAACCGTTGGGACTCTGTCACTCAGCTTGAATACGTCGTACTGGTTCTTAGTGAGACAGCGCTGATGTGGTACGAAAATCACGAAGACTCGCTAACAACGTGGGAGCGCTTCGTTGAAGAAATTAAGAAGTGTTTTGGCGACTCCTACGCCAAACAGAAGCGCGCGGAGCGAACACTAGCTCAAAGAGCTCAAGCTCCCGGAGAAACTGGCACGACATACATAGAAGAGATCCTCAAGCTGTGCAAAATAGTGAATTCCCAGATGTCTGAGGAAGACCGAGTTGGACATCTCCTCAAAGGAATTGCAGAAGATGTCTATAATTTCCTGATAGGCAGGGAACACGTTGATTCCGTCTCGGATGTCGTACGTCACTGTCGTACATTTGAGACGTTGAAGACACGTCGCATTGCGCCAAAATTTGGACGACTGGAAAATGTGACAACCGTTGCCAGCGTCGATGAGAGCCCGTCCGCCGATCTTTCCTCTACTATACGGCAGATCGTGCGTGAAGAACTGCTGCGACACGAGGTGCTTGCGTGCAACGTCATGCAACAACCTGTTGCCTACTCCCCGCAACCCATGTCGCCTGCAGCACCGTGCACTTCGTGGCAGCCGTCGGTCTGTGTCACGGACATCCACCACAGAGGAGCTCCAGGGCCACGTCAGGGCGCATTTACCCCCGATCAACGACATGAAGAACACCCTCGCCCCGGCAGGTTTGCACACTGGCCGACCGTCCCTCCTGTGCAGAAGGCACAGCCACTTCACTCTGCTACACGACCCCCCACGGCTGAGCGCTTCGAGGCGCAGATCGATCGTCGTTTACCTGTATGCTATAGCTGCGGCGACTTAGATCACATTGTCAGGTACTGCAATCGCCGCCAACCACCGAGGTTCGAGCGATCTACGATGTCTAGGCGGTACCGCACTCCACATGAAACGTACTCACCCTCGCACACATATCCAGGACGCATCCCTCACCACCCGGAGGTGCTGCGGACTCCAGCATCTGACCGCAGCTTGACACCACCACCCGCTCCTCGCGTAAGCCGGTCGCCGTCTCCGCGGCGTCGCTACCCGTCGCCACCTCAGGAAAACTAGTCAGCGCGGCCGTTGGATGATGATGATTGTTGGAGTTTAGTGGCACAAGGGCCAGGTATGGCCAAAGAGCGCCATGACAGTATTAGTTCGCAGTGAAGTGCTGAATTGAGAGAAGTAGATGTGACGTGGCTGTAAAGGGGCCTAAAATAATCGCTGTAAAGTGCGTAAAATCTACATGGAATAAGATAATGGCAATGACTAGTGACGTGTACTATGAAGGTAAAAGATGCATTGCTAAACAATGATATCATATACAATATATGTCAGATAAAAAATTGTCAAAATACACTACTGCCTAAACAGAGCCCTTGAAACACAAGGGGCTGGAGGCATGTGCTTATACAAAACTATCACAGCGGCATCCTCTGGAGAGAGGATGCGCTACGAATTTGTTGGGCTTATAACATGCAGGACCACTTCGTTTAAGAAACCGAGGACTGCTTTGGTGTTAAACAGCGGTTCTTCACCAATAAACATCATAGGATGAAGAGGGATATGATAGTGGTATGCTACAGGGAAATGTTTCCTTCTCTCTACTTCGGCTTCCCGACACTCCAGGAGGACATGGAGGACGGTCAGCCTCTCACCACATCTACCACAGGTTGGTGGTTCATCACCTGTCAACAAAAAACTGTGGGTTCCGTACGTGTGTCCTATTCTCAGCCGACCGAATAGGACGTCAGTTCGCCGTGTTTTCGTTACGGGGGGCCAGAAACCGAACTGTGGTATAATCAAGTGAAGCTTATTACTTGTTTCAGCATCCCACAAGCGTTGCCAGTGGCTTCGCAGTTTCTTTCGCAAGAATAGCTTCAGATCTGTTACAGGGACAGCAGCTGTAGGGTTAATAGCGTGTGATGTTATTGACGTAGCCATTCGGTCAGCTAGCACATTACCCTCAATGCTTCTATGACCAGGCACCCAGCATATAATGACATGCTAGCTACATACATACGCTTGACAGAGAACGAAATAGAGCTCAGTAAGTACAGGTTTTTTGTGTTTACCGAGTGACATCAATGCTTTTACGACGCTTAGGGAGTCCGTAAATATAATTGCCTTTTGAAGTTTTGATTTCCTTATATGCTTGACAGCCGACAACAGTGCATGGGCCTCAGCCGTAAAAATACTCGTTTCCGGGTGGAGTACACCGGATTCCGAGAAGGATGGGCCAACGCCTGCATAAGACACCCCAGCATGTGACTTGGAAGCGTCAGTGTAAAGCTCTGTACACGAGTACTTGTATTGAAGCCCTAAGAAATGCATTTTAATGTGTGCCTCTGGCGCGTGTTTAGTGACCTCTACAAACGATGTATCGCAATCTATGAGTTGCCACTACCACGGCGGTAACAGTTTCACTGGAGCCATAGGATTATACTTGGAATGCCAGCAAACTTGGAAGTAGCAAAAATCGAGAAGAAGACATAGACAAAGTGACAGGAACCTTCCTGTCACTTTGTCTGTCTTCTTCTCGATTTTTTCTACTTCCAAGTTTGCTGGCATTCCAAGTATAACCATGTACCAACTAGCCCAACAAGCCACTCTCATGGAGCCATAGGACGATGATCAAGCAGCGGAACACCCATTTCCTCACTGAGGATCCTCACACGCAAGGAGAATGGATTTCTCGCTGCAGGTCGATTATGGAAGAGTGTGGCAGCGGTAACGTCATTTATGGTTGAATAAGAAGGATGTTCATTGTTCGCTTGTACTTTCAGAAAATATGTGAAACTGCTATATGAACGCTGCAGATGGAGTGACCACTGGTTAGACTACATAGAGGCTTTGGATCGGACTTGTTCAGAAAGCACCGGTCGCGAGGCGGATACCCAGATGGTGAACGGGGTCTAGTATTTTTAATGCACTTGGCGTTGCAGAATTATAAATTATAGACCCGTAATCAAGCCGTGAGAGGACAAGACTGTTATACAAGTTAAGCAAACACTTTCGATCACTGCCCCATGTTGTGCGCGACAGAAGTTTTAGAACGTTCATTGTCTTCAGGCATTTTGCCCTCAGATACTTAATATGAGGAATAAATGTAAGCTTGGAATCTAAAATGATTCCTAGAAACTTATGCTCGCTGCTCACAGAGAGCGCATCTCCTTTGATTTGTATACTTGGGACAGGCGTTACCCCTCTCTTGTTTGTAAAGAGTATGCAAGTGCTCTTCTGAGCGTTAACTTTAAAACCATTCTCCTCTGCCCATTTGGACAATCTGTTCATTCCCAGCTGTACCTGTCGTTCGCAGATGGCAATATTACATGACTTAAAGGCTATCTGCACATCGTCGACATAAACCGAATAAACCATTGTGCGTGGTATGACTCTACGCAGGGAATTCATTTTTACAATAAATAGTGTGCAGCTAAGCACACCGCCCTGCGGCACACCAGTTTCTTGTGTGAATGACCTAGACAAAGCTCTGCCCACCCTTACGCGAAATGTGCGATTAGTGAGGTAACTTTCGATTGTGTTAAGTATATTGCCACGAACACCCATCGCCGAAAGATCTCGGAGAATTCCAAAGTGCCATGTGGTGTCGTAAGCTTTCTCTAGGTCTAGAAATACAGACAGACAGAACTGCTTAAGTATGAAAGCATCTCTAATATATGCCTCAATGCGGACAAGGTGGTCTTTTGTAGACATACCTTCTCGAAAACCACACTGGAAGGTGTCCAGAATTTTGTTATTTTCTAGGAAGCATATTAGGCGCCGGTTTATCATTTTTTCATACAGCTTGCACAGGTAGCTTGTTAGACCTATTGGCCTGTAGCTGCTGGCCAAGGACGGGTCTTTGCCTTGTTTAAGTATGGGGATCACTATGGCTTCTTTCCATGAAGACGGAATACAGCCAGCCGCCCACATGGCATTAAAAAGAGACAAGAGTGTTTTCAGTGTTTTGGGGTGTAAGTACCTAATCATTTCGTGCATGATACGATCCCCACCTGGCGCTGAGTTGTTGCAACAAGCGAGAGATGCTTGAAGCTCAGCTAAAGTAAATGGGGAATTGTAGGCCTCACTCGATGAGCCTTTGTGATTTAGGGGTCGCCGATCTTCGCGTTCTTTGATTCTCAGGAATGTTTCGGTATAGTGCGATGCACTTGACACATATTCAAAATGTTCGCCTAGACAATCCGCCTGATCTTGCAGGCTATCACCTTGTGTACTTACTAAGGGTAGGGAATGCGACTCCCGACCTGTTAGTTTATTTACCCGATTCCAGACTTTTCTTTCATCGGTGTACGAGTTTATACTGGTGAAGTACCTATCACAACTTTCCCTCTTTGCACGTCGACGTGTTCTCCTGCCTTGTGATTTGATCTGTTTGAAATTAATGAGGTTTTCAGCGGTTGCAGAATTGCGAAGCAATCTCCAAGCTTTGTTTTGATTTTTGCGCGCTTTCCGACATTCGTCGTTCCACCATGGGATGCGACGCTTATTAGCTAATCCGCTAGTTTGCCTAATACATTTAGCTGCAGCGCTAATAATGAAACCTGTTAGGTATGCAACAGCGTCTTCTAGATTAAAAACAGCAATTTCATCTCCGCCTAAATACGTAAGCTCTCGGATGATGATGATGATGATGATGATGATGATGATTGCAATTTATTGGCGCAAGGGCATCTAAGGCCAAAGAGCGCCAGGGCTTGTGTTTTGGTTTATCTAATTGTGAGTTTAAAATTATGATTTAAAGTAAAGGCTGTAAAGAGCCTCTAAAATAATCTCTCAATAAATAAAATAAAATCTCTCTAAAATAGTCTCTAAAATAAATATAAGATCTTAGCTGTGTTGCGTACCGGCACACATGTTTAATTATTGTGGATAGTCCGAGACCCTTGCTATACAATTCTTGCTTACGCAAGAAGTGGGAGGGCTCAGACATACATACTTTAGTGCATCAGACTGTACCTCACCTGTGAGGCACAATCTGACGATTAGGATGGAATGAGATGATTTCTAGAAAATTAGCTTGTGCAAGGTAATTAAGCACTCTTTTAAAGTTAAAAAGTGCATCTTCTGATAAGAACATCGATGGATGGGGAGGTATTTGGTATTTATAAAGTTCCTTAAAATGAGCCACTCTCTCTCGGTGAAGTTCAGGGCATTGAATGAGGACATGTAGAACTGTTAGGTTCTCACCGCAGCGTGTGCACGTCGGAGGGTCAGTTGCAGTCAAAAGGTATTTGTGTGTCCCATAAGTGTGTCCTATTCTAAGTCGTGCCAAGGTGACTTCGGTGTGTCTATCAAGCTTCAGTGGGAAAGATTTGGTTAGTTGTGGTTTGAGCAGGTGCAGCTTATTTTTATCTTCTTTGTCCCACTCAGCTTGCCAACGTCTACGGAGCGCCTTTCGTACCGCAGGTTTCAGGTCTATACCAGGTACCCAGCCTACATCAACTGTGCTCCTATGAGCCGCTTCTCCAGCATTTTTGTCCGCCATTTCATTGCCTGCGATCCCAGAGTGGCCTGGAACCCAGCATACAACAAGACCAAGGTTTAGTTTATACGCTACTTGTATGTGTTTGAAGAGTTTGTTTAATACGGCATTTCGGCTTGCTTTGCCACAGGACAGGGCTGTGACAACGCTTAAAGAATCTGTGTATATTATAGACTTTTGTACCTTGTGCTGTACTATGTATTCAACAGTGATCAGAATACCGTATGCTTCCGCTGTAAAGATGCTGCTATGGGTATGCAAGGTTTTAGAGTTGGAGAAGTTTGGGCCGTGGGCTGCACATGATACCGAAGTTGCAGACTTTGAAGCATCAGTAAAAAATGCCACAGATCTATACTTGTCTTCAAGCGCCAAGAAATGTTGCTGAATGAGGGCACTTGGACAGCTCTTTTTGCTAAGCTCTTTAAAGGACAAGTCACAGGTGACTGGGCATTGCTCCCAAGGTGGGTTAAGTTCAGCGTCGTCAGTTTCTTGCAGATCTGTGAAAACTATTGCAAGTTTTTCCGCAACAGACCTCACTGCTAGCGGGAACGGCGGGGCGTGTGAAGGCCGGTTTAAATACAACTGATTTGTTGACTGATCATTTATGAGTGCTTTGCATGGATGTTGTTTTAGCGGCATGATTCTTATTGCATAGGTGACTCCAAGATACGTACGCTGATAATCCAGTGGCCACTGATCCGACTCTGCATAGAGACTTTGGACCGGGCTGGTACGAAAGGCACCAAGTGCTATGCGGATACCCAGGTGATAGACAGGGTCAAGTAGCTTAAGTGTTGTCTTTGAAGCTGACTGGTAAACAATACATCCATAGTCTATGCGCGACAACACAAGGCTTTTAAAAAGAGATAGGAGACAATACCTATCTGTTCCCCACGATTGGTGAGATAGAATCTTTAAAATGTTCATAGTTTTAAGGCATTTCAGCTTCAACTGTTTTATATGTTGAATAAAGGTGAGCTTAGCATCAAATATTACACCCAAAAACTTTTGTTCTTTCGCAACGATCAGGCTTTTCCCATTCATCGAAATGCATGGGTCAGGACATACCCCTCTTCGTCTGGAGAAAAGCACACAAGTAGTCTTTTCTGCATTGAATCGGAAACCATTTACATCTGCCCATTTGGTGAGCCGATTAACACTTAACTGTATCTGCCGTTCACATATGGACAGGTTGTAAGATCTGAAACTGATTTGGATGTCGTCCACATAGACAGAGTAAGATATCGTATGTGGTATAACAGAGCGGAGAGAGTTCATTTTAATTATAAAAAGTGTGCAGCTTAGCACTCCCCCCTGTGGTACTCCGTTTTCCTGAACAAAAGTGCGCGATAGTGCGGTACCAATTCTTACACGGAACTTCCTTTCAGATAGGTAATTTTACAGAATGTTCAGCATACTACCACAAATTCCATAGGACGACAGGTCTTGCAGAATACCGTATCGCCAGGCAGTGTCATATGCCTTCTCAAGATCAAAGAATACAGATAGACAGTATTGGTTGCGTACAAATGCATCACGTATATATGACTCAAGGAGAACAAGATTATCAGTTGTAGACCTCGATCTTCGAAACCCAGATTGGTGAGGGTCCAATATACCATTATATTCCAAAAAGTAGACAAGGCGGCGGTTAATCATTTTTTCAAATACTTTAAGTAAACAGCTAGTGAGTGCAATTGGTCTGTAACTGTTAACTAAGGAAGGGTCTTTGCCGTGTTTGAGTATTGGTAAGACTATTGCCTCTTTCCAAGATGAAGGTATATGACCAGTTGCGAAGATTTTATTGTAAAGACCTAAGATACAGTTTAGGGTCTCATCAGGCAGATTGTTTATTATTTCATATGTTATTCTGTCAGAACCTGGAGCTGAGCTGCTACAAGAGCCTAGGGCAAGCTTGAGTTCATGGTATGTTAGTGGTTTGTTGTAACCTTCTGATGACGACTTGCTTGGACGCAGAGGAATATTTTCAGCTATTCTTTTATGGTGCAAGAACTTTTCGGAATAATTCTCCGAGCTTGATACCCTCTCAAAGTGCTCACCGAGAGTCTTTGCTTGATCTTCTATTGTATCACCAGAGCCAGTGATGAGAGGAAAAGAATTTTGGCGTTGTCCTTTTAGTTTACGTACCCTATTATATACTTTGCTCGCATCCGTGTACGAGTTTATTGAGGACACGTAACGAGTCCAGCTTTCTCTTTTGGATATTCGGCGGATACGGCGGCCATTTGCTTTGCACCACTTAAAATTTATTAGATTTTCTGTTGTTGGGTAGCGTGAAAATCTGCTCCATGCTTTGTTCTGGTGTTTCTTTGCAATTTCACACTCTTTGTTCCACCACGGTTTTGGGTTCACTTTATCTGTGCACAACTCAGGAATGCAGTTTTGGGCAGAACAGAGGATATGTTCAGTGATGTAACTTGTGAGTTCGTCTACACCTAGGTGGTCCACATCTTCCAGGCACAGTGTACATGGGTTTTTAAATTTTGACGAATCTGCACTATGAAGTCTCCATTTTTTAGGGTAAGCTGGTCCATCGTGCCACTTTGTTGTTTCTAGGAGTGTTGGGAAGTGATCGCTCCCATATGGATTACTAATAACTTTCCATTCCAGATATGGAAGAAGTGATGCTGACCCTATGGCTAAATCTATACATGAGTACGTGTTGTGTGTAGAACTGTAAAAAGTTGGCTCTGCCTTGTTAAACAGACAGGCCCCAGATGAAAGAAGGAACTTTTCTATTGCCCGTCCTCTCACGTCACATCTTGAGTCACCCCAGAATGCGCTGTGAGCATTAAAATCTCCGAATACTATATAGGGTTCAGGAAGCTGGTCAATCAGCTTTTCAAATTCTGCTGTATCAAACCGTTCATCAGGTGATATATATATGGAGCAAACAGTTATAAGATGATTGAAAAATATAGCCCGAACAGCCACTGCCTCGAATGAAGTCTGGAGCGAAACATGCCGGCATGCTACTGACTTTTGGGCTATGATTGCCACACCGCCTGAAGAAGATTCACCATTATTTCGATCTTTACGGAAAACTATGTATTGTCTTAAAAAGTTCTTGTGTGTGGACTTTAAATGTGTTTCTTGAACACAGAACAGTCGTGGCTGATATTCCTTCAGTAGATCTTTGACATCATCTAGATTGTGAAATAGGCCCCTGGCATTCCACTGAATTATTTGAGTAGCCATATTAGGAAGGAGTTGTGTTGTCTGTGTTCAAGAGCACTTGGTAAGGGTAGGTAAATATGTATATAAGGACGGTAACCATTTAGGTTACCTGTCCCTTTCCCGGCGCAGTTACAGGAAGTTTATCCTTCTTTGTGCGCTCCAAAGAGCGCTGTTCTTTTGGCGTCGAAGACGCCGGGGTTCTTGGATCGACCTCCATAACCTTCTCTGAGGCGCTGGAGGATCGAGAACTAGGCGCTGAAACTCGCGTCTCAGGCCGTGGAGTTCGGTTTAGCTTTGGGACCTGCGGAACCGAGGTCTGCAGGCCCACCTTCGATGATGATGGAGCAGCACTTGCTGCTCCCATCAGGGGAGCGGGCGGAGTTATTACCGGACCACTGACAGTGACCGCGGTAGACTCCCGAGGCATTTGTGACGCTGCCCCCCGTCGCGCCACCTCGGAAAAGCTGGGGTGATCTAAGTATGAAAGGCGTTTCCTTGCTTCGTGGAATGTTAGATTTTCTTTGACCTTCAATGCAATGATTTCTTTTTCTTTCTTCCATTTAGGGCACGTCCTAGAGTAGGCTGGATGGCTTCCATCACAGTTCACACAATGTGGAGATGAGTCGCAAGTGTCTGATGGATGTTCATTCGAGCTGCATTTCGCGCAAGTCTGCTTTCCTCGGCATGTCTGAGATCCGTGCCCATACCTCTGGCACTTAAAGCACCGTCGAGGATTTGGAATGTACGGCCTGACACGGACGTTGATGTAGCCTGCTTCTAGTGTACTAGGGAGCACACTAGTTCCAAAGGTTAGTACAATGTGCTTTGTTCGAAGTTGTTCATTATTTCTACGGATTAGGATTCTTTGTACTTTAATGACATTTTGTTCCTGAAAACCTTCAAGCAGCTCTTCGTCACTAAGGTCCAAGAAGTCATCTTCTGAAATTACTCCACGGCTCGTGTTCATGGTTCGATGTGCCGACACAGTGACTGCTACATCGCCAATGCATTTCAAGTCATTCAATTTCTCAAATTGGGTTTTGTCCTTTAATTCAAGGAGCAGGTCTCCATTGGTCATCTTTGTGGCTTTGTAGCCCGGTCCTATCGTGTTTGCGAAGGATTTCGCCACCATGAAAGGGGAGAATTTACGCACGCTCGTGTTGCCTTCACTGTGGATTACATGGTACTTAGGGAAGTGATGATGATGATGATGATTGTTGGAGTTTTTTGGCGCAAGGGCCAGATGTGGCCAAAGAGCGCCAAGGCGATGATAATGACTTGTCAGTGGTACATGAATGGTGAATTAGAAGGTTTGGATAAAACAGATGTGGCATGGCTGTAAAGAGGCCTAAAATAGTCGCTGTAAAATGCGTAAAATCTATAGGTACTAAGAATATGGCAATGACTAATGAAGTGTGCTATGGATACGAGGTATGCATTGTGAAAGATTGATGATATACTAAGATATGTCAGAGGCTAAAAGTTTCAAAAACACTAATGCCTTAACAGAGCCCTTGAGATGTAAGGGCCTGGAGGCATGTGCTATATTCTCACAGTGGCATCCTCTTGAGAGAGGATGCATTACGTATTTCTTGGGCTTATAACATGCAAGACAACATCATTCAAAAAGGCGAGGACTGCTTTGGTAATGAAAAGCGGTTCTTTGCCAAGAAACATAGCGGGATGAAGAGGGATAGAACAGCGGTATGCCAGAGGAAAATGTTTCTTCCTCTCTCTCTCGGCTTCCCTACATTCCAGGAGGACGTGAAGAACGGTGAGCCTCTCGCCACATCTACCACAGGTTGGAGGATCATTACCATTCAATAGAAAATTGTGGGTACCATATGTGTGTCCTATTCTGAGGCGACAGAATAGGACATCAGTTCGCCGTGTTTTTGATGCAGCGGGCCAGAAACCTAACTGTGGCTTAATCAAGTGAAGCTTATTATTTGTTTGCGCATCCCACAAGCGTTGCCAGTAGCTTCGCAGTTTCTTCCGCAAGAAAGGTTTCAAATCTGTTACAGGGACAGCAACGGTAGGATTAATAGCGTGTGATGTTATTGATGTGGCCATTTGGTCGGCAAGAACATTACCCTCGATGTCTCTATGCCCAGGCACCCAGCATATTATGATTTGTTGTTTAGATGCATAAACAGAGCAGATCAGTGAGTAGAGGTTCATAATTACAGGGTGTTTATGTTTTTGCGGCATCATTAACGCTTTAACAACGCTTAAAGAGTCGGTAAATATTACAGCCTTTTGGAGTTTCAATCTATCAATGTGTTTCACCGCCGATAGTACTGCATAGGCCTCTGCCGTAAAGATGCTTGTGTGGGGATAAAGTACATCGGATTCCGAGAAAGACGGACCGACTGCCGCATAGGAAACACCAGCATGTGACTTTGATGCGTCTGTGTAAAATTCAGGGCAAGAGTATTTTGACTTTAGTTCTAAAAAGTGCATTTGAATGTGTGCATCTGGCGCGTGTTTTGTGACTTCAATAAACGATGTGTCACATTCAACCAGCTGCCACTGCCACGGCGGTAGCAGCTTCGCTGGAGGCATTAGGCAATGTTCAAGTAGTGCAGCACCCATTTCTTCACTGAGCTTTCTCACGCGTAGCGAGAAGGGCTGCTTCGCTGTTGGTCGATTATTAAATAGTGTGGCAGATGTGGTATCGTTTATGGTAAAATAGGTAGGATGTGTACGGTTTGAATTTATTTTAAGGAAATATGTAAAGCTGGCATAAGTCCTCTGAAGGTGGAGCGACCACACGTTCGCTTCCACATAAAGGCTTTGTACGGGGCTTGTCCTGAAGGCCCCAGTCGCGAGGCGGATTCCTAAATGGTGAACAGGATCCAACATTTTTAAAGCGCTGGGTGCAGCAGACTGGTAAACTATCGCCCCGTAGTCAAGTCGTGAGCCGACAAGGCACCTGTACAAGTTCAAGATGCATTTCCTGTCACTGCCCCATGTCGTACGCGACAGCAGCTTCAGTAAGTTCATTGTTTTCAGGCACTTAGCCTTCAAATATTTGATGTGCGGAACGAATGTGAGTTTTGAGTCCAATATGATGCCTAGAAACTTGTGCTCTTTGCTTACAGGTAATGTGGTACCAGACAGCTCAATAGCAGGGTCTGGTACTATTCCTCTCTTATTAGTGAAAAGGACGCATGTGCTTTTCTGTGGGCTCAACCTAAAACCGTTTTCATCAGCCCATTTAGCCACTTTATTTAAGCCATGCTGGACATGTCGTTCGCAGACAGCAAAGTTGCACGATTTAAAACCAATCTGGACATCATCTACATATACAGAGTAGAACATCGTTCGTGGAATAGCCGTGCGTAGAGAATTCATTTTCACAATAAACAGTGTACAGCTAAGCACACCGCCTTGCGGGACACCAGTTTCCTGGGTGAAAGACCTAGACAAGGCTTGGCCCACCCTTACACGAAAGGTACGGTTAGAAAGGTAACTTTGGATAGTACTCAACATGTTGCCGCGGATACCCATAGCGGAAAGGTCTCGGATAATACCAAAGCGCCATGTGGTGTCATACGCTTTCTCTAAGTCAAGAAATACGGAGAGAAAAAACTGTTTGTGTATAAAGGCATCCCTTATGATTGTCTCCATGCGGACAAGGTGGTCTGTAGTCGACCTACCTTCTCGGAAGCCGCATTGGTAAGGATCTAGTATGCCGTTGCTTTCTAGGACAAAAATTAGACGCCGGTTAATCATCTTTTCAAAGAGCTTGCACAGACAGCTTGTCAAAGCAATGGGTCTGTAGCTACTGGGCAAGGACGGGTCCTTGCCCTGTTTAAGTACGGGGATTACTATAGCTTCTTTCCAAGAAGATGGAATGTAACCAGCGGCCCACATGACATTAAAAAGAGAGAGGAGGGTCTCTTGTGTTTCAGGGTGTAGGTGCTTGATCATTTCATACATGATACGGTCAGCACCTGGTGCTGAGGTGTTGCAACAAGCGAGAGCAGTTTTAAATTCAGCTAAACTAAACGGGCGGTTGTAATCTTCATTTCGAGCACATTTCCGATTAACGGGCTGTCGCTCTGCACGCTCTTTGAACCTAAGGAATGTTTGTGTGTAATGAGATGCACTGGAGACATATTCAAAGTATTCGCCCAGACAATCTGCCTGATCCTCCAGGCAGTCTCCTTGGATATTCACTAAGGGCGGCGGGTTCGTCTCACGGCCCTTTAATTTATTAACCCTATTCCATACCTTTGCCTCATCTGTGTAAGAGTTTATACCAGAAATGTACCTCTCCCAACTCTCTCTCTTTGCACGTCTACGTGTCCTTCTGCCTTGCGATTTAACCTGTTTAAAATTAATAAGGTTTTCGGCAGTAGGAGAATCGCGAAGTAATCCCCATGCTTTGTTTTGATTTTTGCGCGCTTTACGACATTCTTCGTTCCACCAAGGAATGCGGCGTTTCTTAGTCAGTCCGTTAGTTTGTGTAATACATTTCGTAGCAGCATCAATAATAAAACCTGTTAGATATGTTACGGCGTCGTCTACGTTAAGAGCAACAATGTCATGACGGCCTAGGTGTGTCAGCTCTCGGAACAGTTCCCAGTTGGCCGAGTCTACGCTCCATCGAGGTGATCGTGGCAAGCATCCATCTTGTTTCGTTGAGTTTAACATAATTGGGAAGTGGTCGCTTCCATAGGGGTTCTTAACGACGGACCACTCCAGGTAAGGCATTAGTGTGCTCGACACTATGCTTAAGTCTATGGACGAGTATGTGTTGTGTGTAATGCTGTAGTATGTAGGTTCTTTCTTGTTCAATAAACATTCACCTGAAGAAAACAGAAAATTTTCTATAAGGCGCCCTCGCGCATCGCAACGAGAGTCGCCCCACAGGGGGCTATGGGCATTAAGATCACCTACGACTATGTATGGTGGAGGAAGTTCATCGATGAAGCTCTGAAACTGCGTTTTGGAAAGCTGATAGGAAGGTGGGATGTAGACAGAGCTAATGGTGACTAGCTTACCAAACAACAATGCTCGGACAGCAACTGCCTCAAGGGACGTTCGGAGGCTTAATTGCTGACATGCAACGCCCTTACTGACCATTACGGCTACACCCCCCGATGAGGCGAGAGCGTCGTCGCGGTCTTTGCGGAAAGTGACATATTGCCTTAGAAAGTTTTTCTGTGTTAATTTTAAGTGTGTTTCTTGTACACACATCACCTTTGGATTGAATTTGCGGAGGAGTTCTTTTACATCATCAAGATTACGTAGAAGTCCTCTCACGTTCCACTGTAACACTTGGGTATCCATATTGGAAGAGAAGTTAGTGATGTGTGCAAAGAGAAATAGAAGTTACTTCACGGGACCTTTCCAGGCCCCGTGATGGGGGTTTTGCCTTTCTTCCCGACGCGCTCGAGGGAGCTGCGCCGTTCTTTGGGCGTCTGAGACGCCGGTGGTTTGCTTGTGTCCATCACCTCGTCTGAGGCGGTGGATAGTGCCCGCTCAGCGGGGACATTCGCGGGGATTTCGGGCCTTACTGCACGGGCAGTGGCCCTGGGTCCAGCAAGCCCGCGGGTCTGCTGGCCCTCCTTGGCAGGGGGCGGAACAGCGCTGGCTGCTCCAGCCGGGGGGGCTGGTGACGTGACCGCCGTCACACTCCGTGTGACTTGGGCGGCCGCCGGATGATGTGGTGCTGCCCCCCGGCGCGCCACATCGGTGTATGAAGGACTAGACTGATTGTGGAGATGGAAACGCTTACGTGCCTCTGGGAAAGATAGGTTTAGTTTGACTTTCAGTTCTATAATTTGCTTCTCTTTTTTCCACGAGGGGCACGATCGCGAGTAGGCGGGATGATCTCCTTCACAGTTGGCACAACGGGTTGCTGAAGTGCAAATGTCAGAAGCGTGTTCATTTGAACTACACTTAGCACAAGTAGCGCGCCCTCGGCAGTTTTGCGACCCATGCCCAAAACGCTGACACTTGAAGCATCGGCGGGGATTCGGGATGTATGGTCTGACACGTAGCTTGCAGTAGCCAGTTTCAATTGATTCTGGTAGGTCGCTAGTTCCGAAAGTAATGATAATATGCTTGGTAGGTATTTGCTTATCATCTCGCCTTAGTGTTATCCTCTGCACCTTGACTACGTTCTGGTCTTGCCATCCTTCAAGTAATTCACTTTCACTCAGTTCAAGGAGGTCATCTTCCGAGACGACACCGCGCACTGTGTTCATCGACCTGTGTGGACCCACTGAAACAGGAATGTCTCCAAATGCCACAAGTTTAGAAAGTTTATCGTACTGTAGTTTGTCGCGGACTTCAAGAAGAAGGTCGCCACTTCCCATCTTTGTTACCTTATAGCCTGGGCCGATTGCTTCCTTGAGAGATTTTGCTACAACAAAGGGTGAAATCATTCGGACTGTCTTAGTATCGTGTTGACTATGTATTACATGGTACTTGGGAAATATTTCTTTAGGTTGCAAAAAAAGATTGAAAATTTCATCGGTGCGCCCCCTTTTCAGGGAGCGATCAGGTAGTGAGGGAAAAGCGTTAGCCATATAAAATTGCAAAATTCGGCGGCGATGGTAGCCACCCACCACCGAGCCCAACAAGGGGACGCTACAAGGTTGGAATACTTGCAGACGCCAGCCATGCATCGCCGCTATAACCTAATATGAAATACCCAAGGTTGGATAAGTACACTAGGTTAACCCTTGCCGCCCAGAAATTCAGAAGTGAGAAGAAGTGACTAGAAGACAGGAAAGATAGAAAAGCGAGAAAGACAAAAGATTGAAGAGGGGGACAGGAAAGGGCGACTGCCGATTTCCTCCAGGTGGGTCAGTCTGGAGGTGCCGTCTATGTGAAGCAGAGGCCGAAGAGGTGTGTTGCCTCTGCCGGGGGGCCTTAAAGGTCCTAACACCCGGCATCGGCTCAACCTCCAGGATCCCCCTTTCCCCAGACACGGCTAAGCCGCGCACGGCTACACGAAGGAGGGTCCAACCCCCATGTGCTCGGGTACGTGGTGGCGCAACTCACCAAACGCCTGCTTACGCAGACGCCCCTGCGGGAACTTAGGGAAGTGTTCTTCGTTGTTTTTCAAAAAGAATTGAAAGGTTGCATCGGTGCGCCCTCTTTTCAGAGGGCGATCAAGGGAAAGTGGTTTACGGGAAGCCATAATATAGGGATCGTGAGTTCGGCAGCAGCGCCAACCGCCCACCACCGAGCCCAACATGGGGACGGAGCAAATCTTGCGAGCAAGACAAGCCCTCGCCAGTTGTACGGTGCTACTATAACCCAATCTGGAGTACCCAAGGTTGGCCACCCACACAAGGTTAACCCTCGCTGCCTGGATGATGATGATGATTTGGTTTTAATGGCGCAAGGGCCAGTTCTGGCCAAAGAGCGCCATACACATGATGCAATGAGTTAACAATGGTTAATGAAGTCTAAAGTGCACTATGGCTGTAGAGGGGCCTAAAATCATTTAATGTGTGAGTGCGTCAAATATATATGTGCTATAAGTGTAAAAAGTGGGGTATGCTATGACCATAAAATATATACGAGGCGAAGCGAATAAAAGATAAAAATGTAAAAGTATGGAAGTAGCACTGTTGCCTTACCCGGGTCCTTGAGCGCAAGAACCTGAAGGCACGTGCTCCTATGACTATTTCCACAGCAGCAGCCTCTGATAAGAGGCCGTGCTACGGATCACTTGGGTGTATAACATTCAGTACACCTGCATCCTTTAAAAAAGCTAAGGTTGATTTAACCTCAAAGAGCGGTTCATTGCCTAGGAACATTGCTGGGTGTAATGGAACTTCTTCACGGCGTAGCAAATAAAAGTGTTTTTTCCTCTGCGTCTCTAGTTCACGACATTCTATTAACACGTGAAGGACCGTTAACGTAGCGCCACATTTACCACAGACAGGTGGCTCATCACCAATCAACAAGTATGAGTGTGTACCGAAAGTGTGGCCGATTCTGAGACGACAAAAAATAACCTCAGTTTGTCGTATTTTTGTTATAGGCTGCCAATTTCCTAGGTTGGGCTTAATTATGTGGAGTTTATTGAGTGTTTCGCTGTCCCACATGCTTTGCCAATATCTCCTCAGTTCCTTCCGGAGGTAAGGTTTGAGATCTGTGGCGGGAATAGCTAAGGAAGAGGTGCCGCCTTTCGTTGTTATAGACGTGGCAATATTGTCGGCAAGAACATTACCCTCGATGCCTCTATGCCCAGGCACCCAGCATATTATGAGTTGTTGTTCGGATGCATAAACAGAGCAGATCAGTGAATAGAGGTTGGCAATTATAGTGTTATTGCGTTTCTGCGGCAACATCAAAGCTTTAACGACGCTTAAAGAGTCGGTAAATATTATTGCCTTTTGTAGTTTCATTCTCTCGATGTGTTTCACCGCGGATAGTACTGCATAAGCTTCTGCAGTAAAGATGCTTGTTTGGGAGTGGAGTACATCGGATTCCGAGAAGGACGGACCGACTGCTGCATAAGACACGCCAGCATGCGACTTTGACGCGTCCGTATAAAATTCAGGGCAGGAATACTTCGACTTTAATTCTAAAAAGTGCATTTGAATGTGTGCATGTGGCGCGTGTTTGTGACTTCGAT
>NC_051157.2:188549305-188580790 GCF_013339745.2 Dermacentor silvarum
ATTATACCCTGACAGACGCGAGAGTTACGCGGTTTGTATTTATTTTTGGTACCGCGGCCCCGCCTACGGACGCATTCCGCTTCCCAAGAGACATTTAAGGATTTCGCCTTAATACAGAAACAGCAGAGCACGGGAGGTAGTCTTGTAAAACAAAGCGAATGCATGAAATAAAAGAATGGAAACGATAGGGTATTAAAGCGTTAACATGGGCTAGCCATATCTGCCACGTTCTCCTGGTTATCATCGCGATCTCCAGCTTATTTTCTTCTGCAGCACGTTCACGTTGCTCATTCCACGCATAACTAAATGAAGTAAGCGCGCGGAATGCGTTACTCATACAGCCGCGGAAGCGCGGGCCAAGCGAGCTAGAAGGATATAGACAAAATACCCGTATTCACAGCCGGCAAGCGCGTTCTCTGTGCGGCGAGTCACTGCGGTATTACCTTGCAGTGACGTGGTACTTAATATATCCCAAATTATCGCAATGTTGGCTAATAGCAAGCAAAATATCAGGCTCGTAGCAGACGCCCGCCCCTTT
The DNA here is from genome assembly GCF_013339745.2 of Dermacentor silvarum. NCBI lineage: Eukaryota > Metazoa > Arthropoda > Arachnida > Ixodida > Ixodidae > Dermacentor > Dermacentor silvarum. The sequence goes on from NC_051157.2 coordinate 188,549,844, forward strand.
AGCGCGGCTTCCGCAGCGAAGCCCGCGGGTCCTAAACCACTTGATGTTAGACAGTAGCGACATGCTTTGATCTACGCCGCAACACCCTCGCCGGCGCTGTCAACCTCCTCTTTTTCTCCCCCTCTTTCGCGGAGGCGTTGCATCCGCCACGCTGAATGGCTGCGGCGCGCGATACTACCCCATCAGGTGACCCTGACGTCACGAAAATGGCGCGAAACTTGCTTTCGCGCGGCTTCAGTTTCTCCCGCCCGCCTTGCGCTGTCCAAGTGGTGGTCGCCCTGCCGCTCCGAACGTACGTTTCTTTGTTTTCCCGTCTTTCCGTAAGAATCTGAGCTTCGTTCTCTGTGGAAATGCCTTGCTGCTGCGCGTTTCAATGCAGCAGCAGGTCACAGAAAGGGCTAGCATTATTTTCTATTTCCCGAGGAGAACGGAATGTCGTTGGCCGGTTCCGTGGCTCCATAACATCGGGAGAAAGGATTTCGCGCCTTCTAAGCACGTCGTTCTTTGCGAGTTGAATCTTACAGCTTTCCTTATATTCGTAGGTGAAGTTGCATGGATATTTTAATGCTCTTTGCACAGCCGGACTCTTTGTTCAGTCAATACAGAGCACCTATAACTGTAAATATAGTTTTTTTTCCAAGTGAGTCGCTTAACTTTTTTGTTGACACTTCGTGCAGTGACAAAGCTTTTTTTGTGTTCTCGCGCGTGCGTTTGTTTTCAAATGTATGTAATTTATAAGTTAATGGCTGTAACTCATATATTCTGTAATGGTGTGTGCGTGCGTGCGTGTATGTGTGTGTGCGTGTGTGTATGTGTGTACGCGTGTGCATGTATGTGTCTGTGTGTGCGTGTGAGAGTACGTGTGTGCGCGTGTCTGTGTGTGTGCGCGCCGAGGAGAAATACATTGTAGTTAACGTGGTACTTTTCTAACCACCCATCGGTACGGTCCGCAACCATCGGTGCCGCCTAGATCATTCTGTAGTTCAGTGCCGTCAGATACGAAATACTGGTACCGATTTTCATCGTGCGAAAAAGCGTGAATAAGTATTATTTTGTTGAATTAAACCGAACAATTATCTTCTTTCCTGCATATATGTATTTACATATATTGTGACACTTTTACGTCTTTTCGAGGTTTACGCCTTAACAGAATGTGGGGCATCCAAGACGGGTGAAGAGAAAGACGACGTGAGGGTGGCTAGCTGAATCTCGACAGGACCCGGTTCTTGGCCAATCCCCCAGAGTGGGTATGTGCCAGTAACTCCAAGGCTCTACATCTACATCTCGACAGGCACTCAGCTGATTAAGGCCGTCGCGACTAACTCTGCCTGGCTGGCTTTCGAGGCGCCTTTCGAGGCCGTAACAAAGTGGTGGAGCGTGCTGGGTACGACACATCGTACGGAGTCTCAACACCTATAACTTCGCCGGAGCCGCCGTCTTGCCGGTCTCTTGCCAGCGACTGTCCCCATCGCTCAGGACGGAAGTGGACAAACGCCAGCTCTAGTTGTTCCTTCTCCAAGGTCGACGCCGGTTGGACCTTTGCAGCACTACATGGAACCACGCTCGTTCGCGGGAAAAGCGGGCGAAGATGTCGACGAGTGGCTGACGCACTACGCAAGGGTGAGCCGATACAACCGTTGGGACTCTGTCACTCAGCTTGAATACGTCGTACTGGTTCTTAGTGAGACAGCGCTGATGTGGTACGAAAATCACGAAGACTCGCTAACAACGTGGGAGCGCTTCGTTGAAGAAATTAAGAAGTGTTTTGGCGACTCCTACGCCAAACAGAAGCGCGCGGAGCGAACACTAGCTCAAAGAGCTCAAGCTCCCGGAGAAACTGGCACGACATACATAGAAGAGATCCTCAAGCTGTGCAAAATAGTGAATTCCCAGATGTCTGAGGAAGACCGAGTTGGACATCTCCTCAAAGGAATTGCAGAAGATGTCTATAATTTCCTGATAGGCAGGGAACACGTTGATTCCGTCTCGGATGTCGTACGTCACTGTCGTACATTTGAGACGTTGAAGACACGTCGCATTGCGCCAAAATTTGGACGACTGGAAAATGTGACAACCGTTGCCAGCGTCGATGAGAGCCCGTCCGCCGATCTTTCCTCTACTATACGGCAGATCGTGCGTGAAGAACTGCTGCGACACGAGGTGCTTGCGTGCAACGTCATGCAACAACCTGTTGCCTACTCCCCGCAACCCATGTCGCCTGCAGCACCGTGCACTTCGTGGCAGCCGTCGGTCTGTGTCACGGACATCCACCACAGAGGAGCTCCAGGGCCACGTCAGGGCGCATTTACCCCCGATCAACGACATGAAGAACACCCTCGCCCCGGCAGGTTTGCACACTGGCCAACCGTCCCTCCTGTGCAGAAGGCACAGCCACTTCACTCTGCTACACGACCCCCCACGGCTGAGCGCTTCGAGGCGCAGATCGATCGTCGTTTACCTGTATGCTATAGCTGCGGCGACTTAGATCACATTGTCAGGTACTGCAATCGCCGCCAACCACCGAGGTTCGAGCGATCTACGATGTCTAGGCGGTACCGCACTCCACATCAAACGTACTCACCCTCGCACACATATCCAGGACGCATCCCTCACCAGCGCCCGGAGGTGCTGCGGAACCGTTTTCCAGCATCTGACCGCAGCTTGACACCACCACCCGCTCCTCGCGTAAGCCGGTCGCCGTCTCCGCGGCGTCGCTACCCGTCGCCACCTCAGGAAAACTAGTCACCGCGGCCGTTGGATGATGATGATTGTTGGAGTTTAGTGGCACAAGGGCCAGGTATGGCCAAAGAGCGCCATGACAGTATTAGTTCGCAGTGAAGTGCTGAATTGAGAGAAGTAGATGTGACGTGGCTGTAAAGGGGCCTAAAATAATCGCTGTAAAGTGCGTAAAATCTACATGGAATAAGATAATGGCAATGACTAGTGACGTGTACTATGAAGGTAAAAGATGCATTGCTAAACAATGATATCCTATACAAGATATGTCAGATAAAAATTGTCAAAATACACTACTGCCTAAACAGAGCCCTTGAAACACAAGGGGCTGGAGGCATGTGCTTATACAAAACTATCACAGCGGCATCCTCTGGAGAGAGTATGCGCTACGAATTTGTTGGGCTTATAACATGCAGGACCACTTCGTTTAAGAAACCGAGGACTGCTTTGGTGTTAAACAGCGGTTCTTCACCAATAAACATCATAGGATGAAGAGGGATATGATAGTGGTAGGCTACAGGGAAATGTTTCCTTCTCTCTACTTCGGCTTCCCGACACTCCAGGAGGACATGGAGGACGGTCAGCCTCTCACCACATCTACCACAGGTTGGTGGTTCATCACCTGTCAACAAAAAACTGTGGGTTCCGTACGTGTGTCCTATTCTCAGCCGACCGAATAGGACGTCAGTTCGCCGTGTTTTCGTTACGGGGGGCCAGAAACCGAACTGTGGTATAATCAAGTGAAGCTTATTACTTGTTTCAGCATCCCACAAGCGTTGCCAGTGGCTTCGCAGTTTCTTTCGCAAGAAAGGCTTCAGATCTGTTACAGGGACAGCAGCTGTAGGGTTAATAGGGTGCGATGTTATTGACGTAGCCATTCGGTCAGCTAGCACATTACCCTCAATGCTTCTATGGCCAGGCACCCAGCATATAATGACATGCTAGTTACATACATACGCTTGACAGAGAACGAAATAGAGCTCAGTAAGTACAGGATTTTTGTGTTTACCGAGTGACATCAATGATTTTACGACGCTTAGGGAGTCCGTAAATATAATTGCCTTTTGAAGTTTTGATTTCCTTATATGCTTGACAGCCGACAACAGTGCATGGGCCTCAGCCGTAAAAATACTCGTTTCCGGGTGGAGTACACCGGATTCCGAGAAGGATGGGCCAACGCCTGCATAAGACACCCCGGCATGTGACTTGGAAGCGTCAGTGTAAAGCTCTGTACACGAGTACTTGTATTGAAGCTCTAAGAAATGCATTTTAATGTGTGCCTCTGGCGCGTGTTTAGTGACCTCTACAAACGATGTATCGCAATCTATGAGTTGCCACTACCACGGCGGTAACAGTTTCACTGGAGCCATAGGATTATACTTGGAATGCCAGCAAACTTGGAAGTAGAAAAAATCGAGAAGAAGACATAGACAAAGTGACAGGAAGTAGAAAAAATCGAGAAGAAGACATAGACAAAGTGACAGGAACCTTCCTGTCACTGTGTCTATGTCTGATTTTTTCTACTTCCAAGTTTGCTGGCATTCCAAGTATAACCATGTACCAACTAGCCCAACAAGCCACTCTCATGGAGCCATAGGACGATGATCAAGCAGCGGAACACCCATTTCCTCACTGAGGTTCCTCACACGCAAGGAGAATGGATTTCTCGCTGCAGGTCAATTATGGAAGAGTGTGGCAGCGGTAACGTCATTTATGGTTGAATAAGAAGGATGTTCATTGTTCGCTTGTACTTTCAGAAAATATGTGAAACTGATATATGAACGCTGCAGATGGAGTGACCACTGGTTAGACTCTACATAGAGGCTTTGGATCGGACTTGTTCAGAAAGCACCGGTCGCGAGGCGGATACCCAGATGGTGAACGGGGTCTAGTATTTTTAATGCACTTGGCGTTGCAGAATTATAAATTATAGACCCGTAATCAAGCCGTGAGAGGACAAGACTGTTATACAAGTTATGCAAACACTTTCGATCACTGCCCCATGTTGTGCGCGACAGAAGTTTTAGAACGTTCATTGTCTTCAGGCATTTTGCCCTCAGATACTTAATATGAGGAATAAATGTAAGCTTGGAATCTAAAATGATTCCTAGAAACTTATGCTCGCTGCTCACAGAGAGCGCATCTCCTTTGATTTGTATACTTGGGACAGGCGTTACCCCTCTCTTGTTTGTAAAGAGTATGCAAGTGCTCTTCTGAGCGTTAACTTTAAAACCATTCTCCTCCGCCCATTTGGACAATCTGTTCATTCCCAGCTGTGCCTGTCGTTCGCAGATGGCAATATTACATGACTTAAAGGCTATCTGCACATCGTCGACATAAACCGAATAAACCATTGTGCGTGGTATGACTCTACGCAGGGAATTCATTTTTACAATAAATAGTGTGCAGCTAAGCACACCGCCCTGCGGCACACCAGTTTCTTGTGTGAATGACCTAGACAAAGCTCTGCCCACCCTTACGCGAAATGTGCGATTAGTGAGGTAACTTTCGATTGTGTTAAGCATATTGCCACGAACACCCATCGCCGAAAGATCTCGGAGAATTCCAAAGTGCCATGTGGTGTCGTAAGCTTTCTCTAGGTCTAGAAATACAGACAGACAGAACTGCTTAAGTATGAAAGCATCTCTAATATATGCCTCAATGCGGACAAGGTGGTCTTTTGTAGACATACCTTCTCGAAAACCACACTGGAAGGTGTCCAGAATTTTGTTATTTTCTAGGAAGCATATTAGGCGCCGGTTTATCACTTTTTCATACAGCTTGCACAGGTAGCTTGTTAGAGCTATTGGCCTGTAGCTGCTGGCCAAGGACGGGTCTTTGCCTTGTTTAAGTATGGGGATCACTATGGCTTCTTTCCATGAAGACGGAATACAGCCAGCCGCCCACATGGCATTAAAAAGAGACAAGAGTGTTTTCAGTGTTTTGAGGTGTAAGTACCTAATCATTTCGTGCATGATACGATCCCCACCTGGCGCTGAGTTGTTGCAACAAGCGAGAGATGCTTGAAGCTCAGCTAAAGTAAATGGGGAATTGTAGGCCTCACTCGATGAGCCTTTGTGATTTAGGGGTCGCCGCTCTTCGCGTTCTTTGATTCTCAGGAATGTTTCGGTATAGTGCGATGCACTTGACACATATTCAAAATGTTCGCCTAGACAATCCGCCTGATCTTGCAGGCTATCACCTTGTGTACTTACTAAGGGTAGGGAATGCGACTCCCGACCTGTTAGTTTATTTACCCGATTCCAGACTTTTCTTTCATCGGTGTACGAGTTTATACTGGTGAAGTACCTATCACAACTTTCCCTCTTTGCACGTCGACGTGTTCTCCTGCCTTGTGATTTGATCTGTTTGAAATTAATGAGGTTTTCAGCGGTTGCAGAATTTCGAAGCAATCTCCAAGCTTTGTTTTGATTTTTGCGCGCTTTCCGACATTCGTCGTTCCACCATGGGATGCGACGCTTATTAGCTAATCCGCTAGTTTGCCTAATACATTTAGCTGCAGCGCTAATAATGAAACCTGTTAGGTATGCAACAGCGTCTTCTAGATTAAAAACAGCAATTTCATCTCCGCCTAAATACGTAAGCTCTCGGAACATTTCCCAGTTGGCCGAGTCCATGTTCCATCGAGGAAAATGTGGCAAGCATGTATCTTGTTTTGTTAAGTTTAGCATAACTGGGAAATGGTCGCTCCCAAAGCGGTTCCTGAAAACAGACCACTCCAGATACGGAATTAGAGCACTCGATACTATACTTAATTCAATGGCTGAGTATGTGTTATGTGTAACGCTGTAATAAGTTGGCTCCTTCTTGTTAAGTATAGATGCACCTGAAGAAAACAAAATTTTCTATAAGGCGTCCTCGCACATCTAAACGAGAGTCGCCCCATAAGAGGCTATGAGCGTTCACATCACCAACAACTATGTATGGCGGAGGAAGTTCATCAATGAAGATTTGAAACTGTGTCTTGGAAAGTTGATAACAAGGAGGGACGTAAATCGAACTAATTGTGACTAGCTTACCGAACAGTATTGCTCGGACAGCAACTGCCTCAAGGGAAGTTCGGAGGTTTAATTGCCGACAGGCAACACCTTTATCTACTATTATAGCGACACCGCCCGACGAGGCGGTAGCGTCGTCGCGGTCCTTGCGAAAAATGGCATATTGCCTTAAAAAGTTTGTGTTCTCTGCTTTGAGATGCGTCTCCTGGACACACATCACCCTCGGACTATATTTAAGAAGGAGCTCTTTGACATCATCAAGGTTATGAAGGAGACCCCTTCGTGTTCGTGTTCATATTTTCGTGTTGATATTGAAAAGGAGTTTGTGCTGTGTGTTCAGGGAATGCAAATCAGCTCACAGAGCCTTTATAAGGCCCTGTGATGCGGGACGTTTCTTTTCTGTAGCGATCGCGAGAATCTCGCCGCTCACTAGGCGCTGATGGCGCCGTCTGGCTGCTTGTTGTGTCCATCGCCTCTTGCAGGGCGCTGGACACGCGCTCTTGCAAGCGCTGTGTTGGACGTGGAGGCCTCGTCTCAAGAGACGAGACCCTTGAGGCCACCAGCCCGGAGGTCGATGGCCCCTTCTTCTGGGATGGCAGCGCAGCGCTAGCTGCAGCCGCCGAGGGGGCGGATGGCGTCACCGCCGGCTCACTGTGTGCGGGCCGGGCAGCCGCCAGAGGCCGTTGTGGCGCTGCCCCCTGACGCGCCATTTCGGCAAAGCTATTCTTCGGCAGGTAGGAAACCCGCCTTCGTGCTTCTTTGAATGATATGTTTTCTTTGACTTTGATCGTTACGATCTCCTTCTCCTTCTTCCAAGATGGACAGGACCGCGAGTACGCGGCGTGCTCCCCATCACATTTCACACAGTGTGGCGCGTTCTCACAAGATTCAGACGGATGTTCATCAGCACATTTGGCACAGGTTATTCGGCCTCGGCAGTTCTGAGAACTGTGGCCAAACATCTGGCATTTGAAGCAGCGGAGGGGATTCGGGATATAGGGCCTGACTCGGATCTTTACATAGCCTGTCTCGATAATCCCGGGAAGCACACTTGAGCCGAATGTTAGGATTAGATGCTTTGTTTGAATCTCTTTACCATCACGCCTCATCTTAATTATTTTCATATTAATGACATTCTGGTCACTTCATCCCTCCAAAAGTTCCGTCTCAGTAAGCTCCATTAGATCATCATCGGAGATGACACCACGAATGGTGTTCATAGAACAGTGTGGGGTGACACTCACAGGAATGGCCCCGAAAGACACAAGTTTAGGTAGCTTTTCATATTGCATTTTATCACGGATTTCAAGAAGTAGATCACCGCTTGCCAACTTGGAGACTTTGTAACCTGGGCCAAAAGTTTCAATCAGTGATTTCGCAACCAGGAAAGGTGAGATGATTCTTGCTGACTTTTCAGTTTTCTCAGAGTGTATCACGTGAAATCGTGGAAAGTTATCTACTTGGTGGCCAAAAAACTTGAAAACGTCTTCGGTGCGCCCTCGTTTATGAGGGCGATCAAGAAGTCGGGGAAATGACGAAAAAGCCATAAAGGTAACACTTATTTCGGTAGCTATGCCAGCCGCCCACCACCGAGCCCAACAAGGGGACGCTACGAGACCCGAAGGAGACGCAGACGCCAGCTGTACATAGCCACTATAACCTAATATTATAGACCCAAGGTTTGATAAATTACAACAGGTTAACCCTTGCTGCCTGGAAAATTGGAAGTAAAAGGAAGTGAAAAGAAGACAGGAGAGATGGAAAGAGAGACAGAAAGACGAAGGTTGGAGAGAGAGAGAGACAGGAAAGGGCAACTACCGATTTCCCCCGGGTGGGTCAGTCCGGGGGTGCCGTCTACGTGAAGCCGAGGCCAAAGAGGTGTGTTGCCTCCGCCGGGGGGGCCATAAAGGTCCAAACTCCCGGCTTCGGCTCAACCTCCAGGATCCCCTTTTCCACGGACACGGCTAAGCCGCGCACGGTTATACGCGGGAGGGTCCAACCCCCATGTGTTCGGGTCCGTGGTGTCGCAACACACCAAACGCCTGCTGACGCAGACGCCCCTGCGGGGCGTGGCCGTTGGAGGTGAGGTCGCTCGACAATCTTTGATGTCGCCTGAGATACCTCCACCCATTTGTATGTTTAAAAATAAGGTGTCTGTACTGATTGACGGAGTTTCGACAATGGCCTTAGTGGACACGTGAGCAACCGTTTCAGTGATGAGTCTTGCGTTTAAAAGCCTCCTAGGACGAAAAGTGATGTTTCGGTGGGACCGTGCCGATACGTTTCGCGGAGTGAGTGGGGACTTATTGCATCCCGTCGGAGTGTGCAATGTGGACGTTATTTTGGGTGGTCAGATATTTAACGCAGAGTTCGCTGTTCTACCTCATTCTACGCATGACGTAATCCTGGGCCTTGATTTTTTGAAACTGTGTGGTGCCACTGTCGACTGTGGGACGGGAGAAATTAGTACAGGTAGGAGCTTTTCAGCTGCGTTTATGGAGAGCCCGCCGTATCACGAAAGTGTGCTTTGTGTATCCAGGGATACAGTTCTGCCTCCGTTATCTGCAAGCTGTGTTTCAGTCTCCTGTTTCCCTACCACCGACAGAACGTTTGACGCTACCGTCGAACCCGTTCGGCTGAGCTGCATCAAGAGGAATGTGCTGATACCGCATTGCACGCTGTCAGTTGTTAACGGGTGCACTAGCTTATGGACTATAAACTGTTCCAGTGAACCTGCAATGCTACCACAGGGCCTGAAACTTGCTGCCTACCATGAAGATCAAGTGCTGTCACTCGCCATTCTTACAGAGGCCCCTGATTCTGCGGATGAACGCCATTTCGTTAATGCATGCCCTGCTGTGGACTCCTCCATTCTAGCTATGGTGAACAAGTCGCTCAGCACTAAACAGCGTCATGAAGTGGCGAATATTCTGCTAAAACATGCCGCACTGTTTGACTTTTCGCAGCAAGCGGGGCCACCATCGTTTCCTCCTTCTCGTATACACCATCGTATAGATACGGGATCTGCCCAGCCTTTGCGACAGAAGCCGTATAGAGTTTCACCATCGGAACGCAAGGTGATCAACGACCAAGTCCGCGACATGCTAAGCAAGAATGTAATCCAAGAATAATGCAGTCCGTGGGCAGCGCCAGTGATTCTGGTTAAAAAGAAAGATGGGACATGGCGATTTTGTGTAGACTACCGACGTCTCAACACCATCACTAAAAAGGACGTGTATCCTCTTCCACGTATCTATGATGCTATCGACTGCCTTTCATCAGCATCTTACTTTTCCTCTGTCGACTTGAGGTCGGGGTACTGGCAGATTCCTATGCACAAGACAGACAAGGAGAAAACGGCATTTGTAACACCAGATGGACTTTTTGAATTTAATGTGATGCCGTTCGGGCTGTGTAATGCACCTGCAACTTTCGAGCGCTTCATGGACGGCATCCTGCGTGGTTTGAAGTGGGAAGTGTGCATGTGCTACCTAGACGATGTAGTGATTTTCGGGCGCACGTTCAGTAAGTACAACGCACGCCTCGATCTTGTGCTAGACTGCTTGGGAAAAGCAGGTTTGGTGCTCAACTCGAAGAAATGCCATTTTGGAGAGCGCCAAACACTGTTTTGGGGCCATCTAGTGGACAAGGACGGCATACGACTCGATCCAGCGAAGACTGCTGCTGTCGAAGCCTTCAAACAACTTCGCTCAGTAAAAGAGCTACGCAGTTTCCTGGGCCTTTGCTCGTATTTCCGCCAGTTTATTCGTGGATTTGCCAACATCGCGTATCCGCTGACATGCCTCCTTCAGAAGGCCATTCCTTTTGAATGGTCCCCTGAATGCGAGGCCAGTTTTCGGGAGCTGAAGTTGCTTCTGACGTCCCATCCCATTCTCTGACACTTCGACCCGGCTGTTCCCACAGAAGTTCATACGGACGCTAGCGGTATTGGAGTCGGCGCAGTCCTTATTCAACGCGTCGACGCCAAAGAACACGTCGTTGCCTATGCGAGTCGCTTCTTAAGCAAGTCCGAGCGCAACTACACAGTCACAGAGCAATAATGTGTCGCAGTGATTTTCGCAGTACAGCGCTTCCGGTCATACCTGTACGGACGCCCCTTCACTGTGGTGACAGACCATCATTCTCTTTGCTGGCTGGTTAATCTCCGTGATCCGTCAGGTCGGCTTGCGCGTTGGATACTTCGTTTACAAGGGTATGATTTTACCGTTTCTTATAAAATCGGCCGACGGCACGCCGACGCTGACAGTCTCTCGCGCCTTCCGCTTCCGACGACGGACTGCGACGCGGACAACTTCGATCGCTATATCGCATCATTGGAGCCCGGATTTCCTGATATTAATACCTTCAAGATCGAGCAGCATAGGACAGAACTTTAGAGCCACTGCTCACTACTGCTAGGAAATCAGCACCATCCACTCGTTTCTGCGTTCGTGACGGAGTAGTGTACAAAAAGAACTATTCTTCTACAGGCCCACGATATCTCCTGGTGGTCCCGGAGAGCCTCCGTGTTTCCATCTTGCGCGCTATACATGACGATCCAACTTCTGGTCATTTGGGATCGGCGCGAACGCTCTACCGCGCGCAAGAAAGGTTCTACTGGCCTAAAATGCGCCAGACGATCGATCAGTACGTGTCCAGCTGCAACGAGTGCCAACGTCACAAGCGTCCGACGAGCGCTCCGCCTGGTCGACTACATCCAGTGCCACCCCCAAGCACTCCTTTCGAGCAAGTCGGCATCGACCTTCTCGGTCCATTCCCGCGGTCATCTGATGGGAATCCCTGGATTGTCGTGTGTGCCGATCACTTGACACTATACTGTGAGACAGCTGCTATACCATTGGCTACTGCCACCGAAGTGTGTATTTTTCTGCTGCGTTTCGTCATTCTCTGACATGGACCTCCCAGAGTCATCATCAGCGATCGTGGGCGCCAGTTCACTGCAGACGTGGTCGAAGAGATGCTCCGTCTATGTGCTTCAAGTTTTCGACATTCCACCCCGTATCATCCACAAACAAACGGCCTTACGGAACGCACCAACAGAACCCTCACTAACATGCTGTCCATGTATGTCGCGTCCGATCATAAGAACTGGGACAGCGTGCTACCTTTCATTACGTACGCATTCAATACCTCACAGCACGAAACTACGGGCTACAGTCCCTTCTTTCTTCTGTATCCTCGTGCGCCGCGTTATACATTGGACACTATCTTCCCGTTTTCAAGCCACGATAATCTTTGTCTATCCGAGACCGTCTCTCTTGCTGAAGATGCCCGACGACTTGCTTCTTTGCGCACGCTAGTTTCACAAGACCGCTCGAAGGCACGCTACGACCGCCGAAACGTGATATATGACCCTGGTGACTTCGTGTGGCTGTGGAAACCAGCAAGAAAACGTGGGTTATGTGAAAAGCTACTGGCCCACTATGTGGGGCCCTATGTTATCACGGATGGTATAAGCGAATTGACCTACCGTATAGCACGCCTCACATCAAATGGCCGACGGTCAGCAAATACTGAAATTACGCACGTCGCCCGTTTAAAGCCTTTCGTCTCTCGACAGCCTGTTTGACTTACCCGGTGGGCTTCGTCTGCGTGGAGGGAAATGTGACACTTTTACGTGCTTTCGAGGTTTACGCCTTAACAGAATGTGGGGCATCCAAGACGGGTGAAGAGAAAGACGACGTGCGGCTGGCTAGCTGAATCGCGACAGGCACTCAGCTGATCAAGGCCGTCGCGACTAACTCTGCCTCGCTGGCTGTTCAATAAACGCCTTTCGAGGGCGTAACAATATATATATATATGTGAACTTGAGATGGTTAAGCGAAAGTAAGAAAATCAGTCAGTTAACAAACGCTCAATGATACCTTGGCAGCCGCCGTGAAGTAAAAAGCCATACGCACGGAGCCGAAGTTACGTATCTGGCATGTATTATTCGCGCATGCTCATAAAGTACAAGGCATGTGCTTCCGATAATCTCCCTCAATTCTGTTGACATCTTGAAGTCTGTAAGTTAATTATCAAGTGCCATAGTCTTAGAAGTTTCCGTGATCAGCCTTTCTTTTTTTTGCGACTTAGGGTACTCCCAGAGGTGATGGAATGCAATTTCTCGTCATTTCATGGTGACGGACAACAGGCGCGTGTGTAAAGTGTATGTTGGCTGTTTCGCAAACACAGCACGTATTTTGCACAGTGGCATTCGTACAAAGGCTTTTGGTACACTCATTTTGGCAAAACTGTCACATTTCTTCTGGGTTACCTTCTCTGAGCCTTTTAAGAGCCAGGATTATGAACCATATTCTCGTTTATACTCTACGCAGCTTATATTATATGCGCCCAATACACCTCCGCGTTACGGACAACCCAAGCGGCGACGTAGAGGCAAACAGCTCAGCCTCTGCTTGGCACTCATTTTTCGGAGCGCTTGCGCTTGTATTAACGGAAGCGTCCTCAAAAAAAATGTCACGACGTTCTATCGGAAGCGTACTTTCGTCATGACAGTTTCACAAGGGTTAAATTCCCATACAACGCTTCAAAAGGCCGAATAAACAAGCGCGCGCATTCATGCTAATGCGGCTGCAGCGAGCCAAAGGACAGTTCAGCGTGCCGTGCGCACCGCGCCGGCCCTAGGGTGCCTCGATGCCCAGCGCCGCCGTTCAGGGTGGAGACAACCCCGCTGGCGCCGCCATACTGAATCACACGAGCTCAGACTCAGCTACGCTAGCGTTCATAAATAGTGTTACTCGCGGCGCACTTCCAAGTGCTTTGTCATGATGAGGATTTTTTTTATCGGTATCGCATCTGCACATCTTTATAACTAATAGCCGTTAACTCGTCGAAGGTCCAAGACGTAAATGTATGGCGCCGGGAACATGCCCCAAGTTGCCTAATTCAATCACATTTAATATGTAGTGTGTAGTTTGAAATACGCACTATTTTTTTTTTGCGCTTCGATGCTTGGTATATAACGTTTGCGACCCCCTGTGTGTGGAAGTTTTTCTTTTTCGCTGTTGTATTTTGGTTTACACGTCACGCCTCCTTTACCGTAGCCAGCCACTCGCGCACGGCGGTTAGTTTCCCTTGCGTTGCGCGTGCTCTTCGCGTTCGTTGCAATTATTTGACGATATCTACGCGCAATTTTGCTTTTTTTGCCCACAAAACTGTGTGCTGATAGGATTAAGCAGGTGTAAAAATAACTGCGATGTGAAAATAAGGTTTAGTTAGCGCTGTAGAGAAAAATGTAACGTAACTTGTGTGTGTGTCAATCTTGCGTAGTACACACAAGAAACCAAACGATGCACAAAATACATTTACTTATAATGTCTAGTACAGTCAATAACGAAAGAGATATGTACATGAAAAATTATATGTACTGTGTGGCGCCTGAAGGTTATGTAGGAAGACGAGATAAAAAAATTCGCAAGGTAGGCTCGACACACACAATTCGGGATAGGGAGAGTTTTTTTTTTATTTATTCATTATGGGGGGCGGGGGGGGGAGGGTTCAAGTGAGTATATCAACCTTATTACACACAATATAAATCGAAAACAAGAATACAAACAAGAAAACGCAACCGCGGGTAATATTAATCAAGATCTCCAGCCAGAATACATCAGCTACCATCGAATACGTCGCATCAGCCAAACACATCGATGGCGAGTACAGAACATTTTATAAATAACCATTACAACACTGATAACTACATTTAAAAAATAAACAACACTGCATACATATCGCGTACAAAAACCGTAAATGAAACTAAGACAGTCAAATACAGATTAGCAATGTTTTTCACTTCGAAAATATAGTCCATGATGATGTAGGGCTGTTGACTTTAACAGACGGCGCCCATCCTGTCAATTTCCCTCGTACTGGTCCTCTTCAAAGTGTTTCTAAGTACAAGTAAAACAACAAAAGTGATTATTGATATGAAAAGTTTCCTTGTAAATACAGAGAACCCATTACAGTGCTTAAAAATAAATTTTCGCAGAAGTAATGCTGTATTACCTCGCTTCACACGTTTCCAAAAAATGCACAGTCCTACAACAGACACCATGCCAGAAAGCGCCGAAACATTTTGGTCCCATGATGCCCCTTAACTCTACTACACCTGGGCATACCGTGCACAGGCATTTAAAGACCGTCACAGTACCCACTACGATCGGGAATGAGCACGAAGGACCATCGGCTTACGAGCACCACGCTACAAATACATACCTCTAAAAAATCAGCTATATAACGTAACAACCTGAGATCCGCAAGATATCTGCTGAGAATAGAGAAAATCACAATGCTTCGCTTGCCACGTACACAACAGCCGCTCTCCCCAGAAGAAGCACTGCGTTCTTTAGTCCCAAATAACCAGTAGCGAAAAAAGAAACTGAGGGGAAAAAAAAGAAAGAAACAAGAGACACACAATGTGGGCTTCCCGTGAAAAAGTAAAATAGGTGGTTTACATGACGATTTGTAGATAATGTAAGGCTATATCGCGGCGAAGCATTTTCGTCAGTATTTAAAATAAGGGTATTACTCGCATAGACTGCGCCGATCAAAACGGCTAAAGCCTATGCGACGCGCGCTCGCAAATCATAGGCTACTCAGACAGCATCGGTGCAGTGCTTAGTTCGTGAGCGAACGTAGGTACGTGAGCGAGGATCAGAGAATACTTTCTTATTTAAATGAAAAACACGATGCGATAGTCTAAACTTTCTTGACACTTACCTCGCAAATGTAGGAGTTATCCATTGCCATCCAGTGATACCGCTTTACTTGGGCTTCCCATCTCTTTCTTCGCTTTCTGGGACAAATGGGCCAGCATAGCGTAATGTATTTTGTCAGGACCCAGTGCTGTTCTCTTACCCGAAGAGATTACTCTGTTTATTTCATGGAGTGTTATAGGGACATTAAACGGTCTATCGGAACTTCCTGTTGTCGGAAGCTTTTGTTTTTCAGCGGACTGTTTGTGTTGTAGGAATGTTGCGGAATAGTTTGTCGAACTAGATATGGTCTAGAATGATGATGATGATGATATGTAGTTTTTTTGTGGCGCAAGGGCCAGGTATGGCCAAAGAGTGCCATGACTGATAATGCTGTGTTAAGCGCTGATTGATTAGTTGCGATGATAGGATGTAACATGGCTGTAAAGTGGCCTAAAATCAATCGCTATCGTAGAAGCGTAAAACGATATATAGTATAAAATTATGACAGTGATATGTGGAGTGGTCTATGGGTACGGTACGAATGACAACTGATCATGAGGCTAAAATGCAAGAATATGGAAATAGCACGTATGCCTCCTTAATGCCTTTGAGCCCAAAGGCTGGGAGGCAGGTGCTTTCTTTAATGCAGCTACCGCAGCAGAAACCTCTGTTAGCAGGCCGTGCTACGGATTTCCTGGGGCTATAACATGAAACCTGTGTACATCTTTTAAAAATTCGAACAAGGATTGGTAATTAAAGAGAGGTTCTATACCTAAGATCATTTGAGGGTGAAGTGGAATTTGCTGTCGTTGTGGTAATGGAAAGTGCTTTTTCCTATTAGCGTTTAATTCAGTGCATTGCAGCAGGACGTGAAGTACGGTAAGTGGCTCACCACATTCATCACACGTGGGTGGATCACCACCGGACAAGAGGTAAGCGTGTGTACTGTATGTGTGTCCTATCCTAAGTCTGCAAAGTGTTACTTCTGTGCGGCGATTCTTTGATACCGGCGGCCAGTTGCCAAGATACGGTTTGATAACGTGTAGTTTATTTTCTGTTTCTCTATCCCACAACCGCTGCCAGTAAGCACTGAGCTTTTTGTTTAGGGCGGGCTTGAGGTCCATTACAGGGACAGTCGTGGATGAGTTGACAACGTTCGCGTGGACGGATGTGGCTAGCTGGTCAGCCAATACGTTTCCTTCAATCTCTCGGTGCCCCGGCACCCAGCAATAGCATACCACGATATGTTGCTTGGACGCATACGTGGCGCATAGTACTGAGTAAAGGGATGTAATTACAGGATTTTTATATTTTTTGACAGTTTTCAAAGCGTTTACGACGTTTAAAGAGTCTGTGTATATAACTGCCCTTGGGATATTAAATTCTTTAATGTGTTTAACGGCGGCCAATATCGCGTGGGCCTCTGCTGTGAAAATACTTGTGTTAGGGTGCAGAACACCGGCATCCGAAAATGATGGACCGACCGCTGCGTAAGACACGCCGGAATTATACTTCGATGCATCTGTAAAAAATTCAGGATAGGAGTATTTGTGCTGTAGTTCGAGGAAGTACATTCGGATATGCGCGACAGGTGCGCGCTTTGTAATAGCTACGAAAGATGTGTCACAGTGTATAAGTTGCCACTGCCACGGCGGGGGCCGTATAGCAGGGGGCATAAGGTGGTATTCAAACAGTGGAACCCTTGTTTCTTCAGCTATGTCTCTAACACGCAGTGAGAAAGGCTGTGCCACTCTGGGCCGGTTGCGAAAAAGTTGAGAACTGGACAAATCATTTATAGTGGAATACGCGGGCTGCTCACTGTTTGCGTTCACTCTCAGAAAATACATGAAAGACGAATATGTTCTCTGCAGATGAAGTGACCACTCATCCGATTCAACGTAAAGGCTTTCCACTGGGCTTGTTCTAAAGGCGCCTGTGGAGAGGCGAATGCCTAAGTGGTGGACAGGGTCCAGCATCTTCAGAGCAGTTGGAGTAGCCGACTGGTAAACTATGGCTCCATAGTCTAGTCGTGTGCGTACGAGGCTTTTATACAAGTTCATAAGACATTTTCTATCACTACCCCAGGTTGTGCGTGACAGCACCTTTAAGATATTCATTGTTTTCATACATTTGTTTTTAAGATACTTTATGTGCTGTACAAAGGTTAATTTTGCGTCTAAAATTATGCCTAAAAATTTATGTTCCCTGTTTACAGGCAGACGCTCACCATGCAACACAATTTCAGGATCAGGGTGCAGGCCTCTTTTTCTAGAGAAAACTACACAGGTGCTTTTTTGTGGGTTCAGTCTGAACCCGTTCTCGTCAGCCCATTTGGAGACCTTGTTGAGACCAAGCTGGACCTGTCGCTCACAGATTGCGAGAGAACATGATTGAAATCCGATCTGCACATCGTCAACATATGTTGAATAGAAGATGTTACGTGGTATGTATAGGCGAAGAGAATTGATTTTTACTATACAGAGCGTGCAGCTGAGCACCCCGCCCTGCGGCACTCCAGTTTCCTGTACAAATTTCCGTGACAACACATTGCCCACTCGAACACGGAATGCGCGATTAGACAGATAACTTTCGATAACATTGAACATATTACCGCGTATACCTAAGTGTGAGAGGTCTCTCAATATCTCAAACCGCCACGTAGTATCATAGGCTTTCTCCATGTCAAGGAATACAGATAAGAAAAACTGCTTATGAACAAAAGCTTCACGGATACGTGCCTCGATACGTATGAGGTGGTCACTGGTGGATCGGCCCTCCCGAAATCCGCACTGGTATGGGTCGAGCAATTTGCGGAATTGAGCAATTTGCAATTCGAGGAAGTGTAGTAAGCGACAGTTAATCATTTTTTCAAATACTTTGCAGAGGCAGCTTGTTAACGCTATAGGTCTGTAACTTGATACAGAGGAAGGATCCTTTCCGTGCTTCAGAATTGGAATTATAATAGCCTCCTTCCAAACAGAGGCGATCTCGCCGGAAAACCATATAACGTTGTAAAGGGAAAGGAGGGTTTTTGTGTTTCGGAGGGTAGTTGTTTCAACATATCATATAATATGCGGTCTGAACCTGGGGCGGATGTATTACAACAGTTCAGTGCTGCCTGCAGTTCTGCTATGCAGAATGGTTTGTTGTACGCCTCACTTCCTGCACATTTTCTTTCTAGCTTTTGTTGTTCTATTCGCGTTTTGTAGTTTAGGAAGGTTTCGGAGTAGTGTGAGGAGCTCGATATGTGTTCAAAATTAGCACCAAGAAAGTTTGCTTGATCTTCCAGGCTTTCTCCATGGCTGTTTACTAAAGGCAGGGAATACGTTTGTTGCCCGTTAACTTTCTTCACTCTATTCCAGACTTTCCTTTCGTCTGTGTACGAGTTGATGCTTTAAATAAACTTTGCCCAACTCTCTCGTCTTGCTTGTCGGCGCGTTCTCCCTGCCTGCGATTTGACAAGCTTAAAGTTTTCCAGGTTTTCTGCTGTTGGAGAATCGCGAAGCAGCGCCCATGCTTTGTTCTGGTTCCTCCGTGCTTGCCTACATGCATCGTTCCACCAGGGAACACGCCGCTTGGAGCCCATGCCGCTTGCTTGAGTAATACATTTACAGGCAGCATCAAGTATAAAAGCTGTAAAATATTTAACAGCATCATCTATGGTGAGACCGGACATCTCAGCCCACGTCATGTGAGTAAGAGTTCGGTACCGTTCCCAATCGGCTGAGTCAACCCTCCACCGAGGGACCTGCGGGGGAAGCTGATCTTGTTTCGGCGTACTCAGGATTATTGGGAAGTGGTCACTCCCATACGGGTTATTAGGCACATTCCATTTAAAATACGGTGAAAGCGTCGGCGATAAAATGCTAAGGTCTATGGCAGAGTATGACTTGTTAGCCAGGTTAAAATACGTGGGCTCCTTCGTATTCAAGAGACATGCTCCAGAAGAAAAAAGGAGCTGTTCAATAACGCGACCTCGCGCATCACAGCGTGAATCGCCCCACAAACTACTGTGTGCATTAAAATCACCAAGAATCAGATAGGGCTCTGGGAGCTCATCTATTAATGATTCTAAGTCGCGTCTGTGAAGCTGATAGTGTGGTGGTATGTACAAGGAACAGATGGTAATGATTTTGTTTAAAAGTACGGCTCGAACGGCCACTGCCTCAAGGGCCGTTTGGAGCTTCAAATGCTGACACGCTACACCTCTATCAGCAATGATAGCTACACCGCCAGATGATGCGACAGCATCCTCGCGGTCTTTTCGGAAAGTCATGTATTGTCGGAGGAAATTGGCATGCTTGGAAGTTAGGTGTGTTTCTTGCACACACAGCACTTTACGGTTAAACTTACAGAGAATTTCTTGGACGTCATCTAGGTTTCTTAATAGTCCTCTAATATTCCACTGTATGATGTTGTCCATGTTGAGAAAAAAAATGTGCTGCGTGTCTCAAAAGGGAGGAGAGTGACTTACTTTACAGAGCCTTTGTTAGGCCCTGTAATTGGTGTTTTGTCTTTTTTGGAGCGCTCAAGAGAACCTCGCCGCTCCTTCGACGCTACCTGCGCCGTTTGGCTTGGACTGGTGTCCATAGCCTCTTGCGAGGCACTGGACACCCGCTCCAGAGAGCGATGTGTGCGTCTCGTAGACTTCATCTCGAGCGACGAAGTCTTCGTCCCCACCGGGACTGGAGGTCGGCAGGACCCCTGTGGCCTCTGCGGTGCCCTGGCTGCTGCCGGAGCCTGTACAGGCCACTGGTGTGGACAAGTTGAGAGATGGCAGGGCAGCGTTGGCTGCTCCCACCTTAGGAGCGGGTGGCGTGAGCCTCGGCACGCTAGGCATGGTCCGGGCTGCCGCCAGAGGCCGTTGTGGTGCTGCCCCCCGTTGCACCACTTCGGCGAAAGATGTTTTGAGCAAGAATAACGAGGAGATACGTTGTCGTGCTTCACGGAATGTTATGTTCTTCACTTTTACAGTAATTATTTATTTTTCTTTCTTCCAGGCTGGACAAGCTCTGGAGTATGCAGGGTGACTGCCGTCGCAGTTCGCACAGTGTACCTCGTCATTATTGCAATCGTCAGAAGAGTGACCGGTTGTGCCGCACTTTGCACACATAGGCTGCCCTCTGCAGCTCTGGGATGCATGACCAAATCTCTGACATTTGAAGCAACGTCGTGCGTTCGGAATATAAGGTCGAATATGAAGTTTTACGTAGCCGGTTTCAAGAGTCTCAGGTAAGGTAGTTGAGTTGAAAGTAAGTATTAAATGCTTTGTTGGGATTTCAATGTCATTCCGCCTGATTTTGATGCGCTGCACGTGCATTACGCCTTGGTCTTTCCATCCATCCAGTAGTTCTTCATTCAATGTCATTAAGTCTTCATCTGATACTACGCCTTTCACTGTGTTCATAGTTCGATGTGCGCTCACAGAAACAGGGATGTTACGAAAGGCTACAAGGTGTGCGAGTTTGTTGTACTGTTCCTTTTCTTTTAGTTCGAGGAGCAAATCTTCGCTTGCCATCTTTGTTACCTTATAACTGGCTCCAATGGTCTCTTTTAGGCACTTGGCCACAATAAATGGTGAAATTGTTCTAGCTTTTGTAGATGATTGCTCACAATGAAGGACGTGGAATTTCGGGAACGTTTCTTGGTTTTTGGGCCAGAATAGCGAGGTCGCGTCGGTGCGTACCCTTTTCGAGGCACGATCGGTAGAAAAGGGGTTTGGGGATCCCATGAAAAGAAGTGGTTCATTCGGCAACGGCGTCTGCCACCCACCACGGAGCCCAACAAGGGGACGTGGCAGAACATGTAAACAAGTCTGCACAGCGCCAGCAGTATGCCGTTACTATAACCTAATATGGTATACCCAAGGTAGGACAGACACACCAGGTTAACCCTTGCCGCCAGGAAAAGTCGAAGTGAATGGAAAGATGAGAGGACAGGAAAGATTAAAAGTGGAAAGGAAAGACGAAGATGAGGGTAGAGAGAGATAGGAAACGGCGACCACCGATTTCCCCCGGGTGGGTCAGTCCGGGGGTGCCGTCTACGTGAAGCCGAGGCCAAAGAGGTGTGTTGCCTCCACCAAGGGGCCATAAAGGTCCAAGCAGTCAGCATTGGCTCAACCCCCAGGACCCTCTTTTCCCCGGACACGGCTAAGCCGCGCACGGTTAGACGCGGGAGGGTCCAACCCTCGTGTGCTCGGGTACGTGGTGTCGCAACACACCAAACGCCTGCTTACGCAGACGCCCGTAGGATATGGTCTAGAAGTGCTGGCCTAATATGTCAGCTTGTTCCTGTAGACTTGTTTGCGTGCCTGGAGTTGAGAGTATGGGGATTGTGTAGGGAGCATAGTCACCCCTAAACTTGCGAACCTGGTCCCACATTCTCTTTGATGTTATTGAACTGTTAATTGATGAGATGTAATTTTTCCATCAATTTTTTTCTGCTTGCCTACAGATATACCTCGGCTTCGCTTTCGCTTTTTTTAATGATAAAAGATTATCTTGTGTTGGGTACCTTCGGAAGATACCCCATGCTTTGTTTTGAAGTTTTTTAGCTTGTGTGCATTCATTCATTCACCAAGGTTTTAGTTTTTTTCCTTACGAATCCAGAAGATTGGGGAATAGCTTCTTCCTCCGCAGCAACTATTCAAGCAGTAATCCTTTTATTCGCTTCGTCTATGCTTGGGTCATCTAAGATCACTTTTTCTAAACTGGATTTTTCAGTGAAGAGAGGCCAGTTTGCTAGGTGCAGTTTCCAACGGGGTGGTCAAGAAAGTGTTATAGGTAGTATGGATGTTAGTTTTATGACTGCAGGCATATGATCACTACCGTAGGGATTAGCTATTACAGTCCAATGAAGATCGGTGAACAGAGACGGAGAACAAATTGCCAAATCAAGGCAACTCATAGCTCCTGTGCTAGGGAAGCAGTACGTGGCCGCACCAGTATTTAAAAGGCATAGTTCATTACTTAGGATAAAATCTTCGATTGTTTGTCCCCTATGGTCAGTTTTTTTGCTCCTCCATAGTGTATTATGCCCATTAAAATCTCCCGCTATCAAAAATAGTTCCGGTAGCTGGTCTAAAATCAGGTCTAAATCTCTTGCAGTGATGTGTGTGTGTGGAGGAATGTAGAGGGAACAGATGGTAATGGTTTTATGTGCTAAAATGGTGACAGCAGTGGCTTCTATGTGGCTATTAATGGTCACTGCTCTAGCTGGAATTCCGTGTTTCACAACAACAGCCACATCGCCCGAAAGCCGGTTAGCTTGAGTACGGTGGCGCCGTACAACAGTGAAGCCTTTTAAGATATTAATGTTTTTGTCGTATAAGTTTGTTTCCTGTAGGCACAAAGCCACAGGGGAGAAGTTATTCAGGATATCTCTTATGTCACCTAAGTTGCGTAAAAGTCCTATGCAATTCCAGTGGATAATAAAAGCCATTTTAAAACTTAAACGTAAAAAATGGCATTATGATTCTATAAGATATAAGATGTTAGGTGACATAGATGTGGAGAAGGTTATTAGAAAGGAGGGATAACCTTTAGGTTATCACTTTCTAAATAACTTGGTTATTGGGACTTTGTCCCTCTTTGCGCGCTCGAGAGAGCGCTTGTCTTTCGGCGTCGACGACACCGAGGTTTTTGCGTCGACCTCCATCGCTCTCTCAGAGGCGCTGGAGGATCGAGAGTTGGGCGCCGGGACACATGTCTCGGGCCGTGGAGTTCGACTGAGTTTAGGGCCTTGCGAGACTGGTGTATGCGGGCCCTTCGAAGACGATGGAGCAGCACTGGCTGCTGCCCCCACGGGGGCGGGAGGGGTCACTGCGGGACCACTGTGCGTGGGCTCGGAGAACTCCCGAGGCCTCTGTGACGCTGCCCCCACCTGCGTCACATCGGCATAACATCTTCTCGAAAGGTAAGACAATCGCTTTCGTGCTTCAAAGAACGAGATTTTTTCTTTAACACTTAGTGCAATTACTTTTCTTTTTTCCAGCCAGGGCAAGACCGCGAGTAAGCTGGATGGTCCTCTTTGCAGTTAACACAGTGTGGAGAAGAAGTGCAATTGTCAGATTGGTGGCCATTGGAGCTGCATTTAGCACAGCTTGTTTGTCCTCGGCATGCGTGTGAAGCATGTCCAAACCTTTGACATTTGAAACATCGTCTGGGGTTGGGGATATATGGTCTGACATTTACTTTTACGTATCCTGCACTCAGAGACGTAGGCATTTCGCTTGTCCCAAAGGTAAGTATAACATGTTTTGTCGGAATTTCTTGATCATTTCTGCGGATGACAATTATTTGTACTTTAGTCACGTTTTGTTCTTGGAAACCCTCCAGCAGTTCCTCATCACTCAAGCCAAGGAAGTCCTCCTCGGATATCACGCCCCTGCTTGTATTTAGTGTTCTGTGGGCTGAAATTGTGACTTTCGCATCGCCAATGCTGGTAAGTTCTGAGAGATTTTGCACTTTATCTTTGTCATTTAGTTCTAGGAGGAGGTCCACGCTTTGAGGCTTTGTATGTATTTTTGAGGCTTTGTATGTTGATCCA
The DNA here is from genome assembly GCF_013339745.2 of Dermacentor silvarum. NCBI lineage: Eukaryota > Metazoa > Arthropoda > Arachnida > Ixodida > Ixodidae > Dermacentor > Dermacentor silvarum. The sequence continues at coordinate 188,573,863 of NC_051157.2, forward strand.
ATTTTGTCTTTCAGGCACTTGGCCACCAGAAAAGGTGAAAGTTTTCTTACGGGTATGTTATTTTCACTATGCACTACATGATATTTGGGGAATGCTGGGGCATTGTTCCGAATGGAGAACTGAAACGTTGCTTCGGTGCGACCTTTTTTCAGAGGCCGATCACAGACAAGAGAGGTTTGTGCTGCCATAAGAAAATGTTCGAGTTCGGCAACAGCGCCGACCGCCCACCACGGAGCCCAACGAGGGGACGCGGCAGAGCTTGTACACAAGTCTGCACAACGCCAGTCGTACGCCGCTACTATAACCAAATGTGGTGTACCCAAGGTAGGATAGCCACACACGGTTAACCCTTGCCGCCAGGGAGAATGGAAGTAAATGGAAGAGAGTAGAAGACAGGAAAGGCCAAAAAGTGTGAGAGACGAAGATTGGGGAGAGACAGGAAAAGGCGACTACCGATTTCCCCCGGGTGGGTCAGTCCGGGGGTGCTGTCTACGTGAAGCCGAGGCCAAAGGGGTGTGTTGCCTCCGCCGAGGGGCCTTAAAGGTCCAAACACCCGGCATTGGCTCAACCCCCAGGATCCCCTTTTCCCCGGACACGGCTAAGCCGCGCACGGTTAAGCGCGGGAGGGTCCAACCTTCATGTGCTTGGGTACCTGGTGGCGCAGCTCACCAAACGCCTGCTGACGCAGATGCCCCTGCGGGGCGTTATATGTGGACTGCACTGCAGTGCAGAATATAGGTCGAGGTTTTTTCAAAAAAATATTACTAAAAAGTCACCCCTCGACTTATATACCGGTCCTTTGCACAATCTCAATTGTCGTCTGGCAACACGTGGGAGCTGCGGACCTTTTGGCATCCGCATCGTTATCGCCTCCATCTTGACCGATGCCCGACGCTGTTCGACGGACGCCATCTTCTCTTTTTGGTCTTTATTCTATGGTGCAGCTATTGTTCTTGGAATTGATTTATTGACCACCTACAGAATGCGTGCTGGTACTCGACGTCAGTTCGCTGCGGCGTTCAAGATGAAAGTGATTGAATACACGGAAATCAACAAAAACATGCCTGCGCAGCGGCACTTTGGTGTTTCCGAAAAAATCGTCCGATACTGGTGGACAGAAAAAAGGCAAGTTGTCTGTGTGCAACGCTCGGAAGACTTCCTTTCGCGGGCGCCGCGCGGTGCACCCTGAACTTGAAGATAAGTGGCGGATTTCGTCCGCACGCATCACGCCAGATCCTTGCCAATGAAAGTGAAACTGATCCGCATCAAAGCAATCCAGCTTGCCCATGAATCAGGCCTAACGCAAGAGCAGTTCAAGGGCTCCATCTATTGGGTGCACCGCTTCATGCGACGCAAAGGATTCGCACTTCGCCGGCGCACATCTATCTGTCAGAAGCTGCTGGAGGCATACGAGGACAAGCTGGTTGAATTCCAGCGCTATGTCATCCGTCTCCGGCAGCAGCATGGCTACATGCTTGGACAGATAGGAAACGCCGATGAAACAACGGTGTGGTTCGACATGCCGTCGTCCACCACAGTGTGCGAACGTGGTGCGAAGGAAGTGAAACTGCTTTCTACGGGGAACGAGCATTCACACTTCACAGTGATGCTTGCCTGCACTGATGACGGCAGAAAGCTGCCCGCATTTATAATCTTCAAGAGGAAGACGTTGCCGAAAGAGGCATTCCCGCCGGACCGTTGTCGTTCGTGTGAACGAAAAGGGATATATGGACGAGGCCCTCATGGTCAACCGGATACAGACGGTCTGGAATCGGCGGCCCGGTGCACTCCTGCGGTGTCGGAGCATGCTCGTTTTGGATGTGTTTCGCGGGCACTTGACCACAGGAGTGAAGCAGGCGCTCCACGACGGGAGGACGGAGCTCGCAGTCATTCCGGGAGGCATGACCTCAATGCTTCAGCCGCTCGACGTCGTGCTCAACAATCCCTTTAAAGACCGGGTTCGTGAACTGTATAATCAGTGGATGGCCGGCGACAGCCCGAAGACCCTAACCGGCCGGCTGCGCAAGCCGCCCCTCGCCACTATGGCCACATGGGTGTCGCAGGCGTGGCGTTCGCTGCCCGACGATATGGTGGTGCGGGCATTTAAGAAATGCTGCATCAGCAACTCTTTGGATGGCACCGAGGACAACATGTTGTGGGACGCAGCTAGTGAAAAGCAGTCGTCTTCGTACAAGAGTGCAGACAGCTCGAATGAATGAGCAGTGACGGTACACGCTGGCACTACCATGAATAAAACGGAAGTTTTGTGCCTAATAATTTTTATGTCAACTTTTTTGCTTCAAGGTAAGGGGGTCGACCTACATTCCGCATTATACGGTAATTAAGATTTTACACAACTCTGCATCGAACTTGTCGAAGTATGCACCAGCGAGCGTTCCTAGCACTGTGCGCAGATAACGAGCTTGGCACAGTGCCAGAAACGCTGGTCACCGTATAAGCAGTTTTGGTATTGTATCAGTGTAATCCGCAGGTTATTTTTTAACCCATTTTCTCCGAAAAAAGGTGCAAGTTAAATTGCGTAAATACAGTAACCCAGAGATTTTCGTTTTTGCAGTTCAGTTCAATCCTGTTCTACAATGTTGGCAACGCACACACATACTGCTTGCTTTCAGCCTCAAATTGTATAAACAAAGCTTGTATTGCAACAGAAGCAGGCTTTAAAACAACACAAGTGTCAACAGGTGACAAAAACACTCTTTGATATAAGGAGGAAAACCATCATCATTGTCATCAATTCCCAGTTTTCGGCATAGCAACAGAACCACGCCAGGAACGCCATCAAGCACATGCAATATATAGGAAACCATAAAAAATTGCCATCATGGCTTGCGACTACAAAAAAAGTCGCTTTTCTTTTCCTTTCTATACTGCTGGCTGTATATAACTAACTGTCCCTTCAAAGCTCATTCTGAAGTATTCCTCAATTACAGCACATGTGTCGAAGAAATTCTGCACAGATTGCATTTCCTACGTGGACAATGTTGCTGTAACCGGCGCTGCAAATAAGCATACTTTATCGACTCTAGTTGTTTTCTTAATAAGAACTCTGCCAAGCAGTCTTTTGCAGAACCTTGTGACATCATGCGGCAGAGAAAGCAAATGCAGGGCAAGCTCCAGCTCTCCTTCCAGAGCGACTCTCTCTAGTATTTGTGTTGGAGCTCCTTTTGCTGCCTTTACCTATTTTGTCAGCTTCCCATTCCCTGTTTCAAAGGGAAACGCTGAGTTGGCCCAAAGGGAACCTAGGTGCTCCACGCTTGACGTCAGATGGCGTAACTGGTGGACATTGAAGGTCATGAAGCGAGTCCCATAGAGGCTTGCAGCTCTTGACACAAATGACTCAAGCAGGTGACCTAGAAAAAAATAATAGTTGCATATAAGGGTATTGTTAAAAGAAAGCAGTGAGTAAACTTGTCAATGCACATGTAAATTATCACATCTCCAATACTTTTATTCGCTTAACTTGTGTCTCTAACAAGCTTCAAATGACAACATCTCCATGTGTCAACAGTGCCACAACTTTACGTGATGGGGGACACAGAGCAAATACACTCCAGCAGAGCTTGAGCATCTATTATGGTGTCTGGGGGTGTATCTACACTAGTTAGATCAAGAATGGAGTCCAATACTCAATTCCAGAAAACATGCACCCATGGTGCAGAAATTGAGTGGTTTATCTTCCTGCATCCCGTTATGCTTTAACATCCTCAAACAAAAATGAAATGCAACACAGTAAAGAAAACAATGTTTCCACGGTTGTCAATGACAGTAAAATTGTAATGACAGAGACAGACTAAGTGAAGGCGTCATAAGTTTCAGAAGCTATGGCTACCAGGAGAAACCAGCAGTGCACGAAATTCAGACAGTTGGTGTTGCACGGTTTCCAAAGCAACAATGTAGCAATACAAATGCAGTTCAGACCACATAAATTGTAACCCATTGTAGTGCAGTACCAGATAACACAGTCTTCTCTGACTCCTGATTACCCTCTCATAAATCTTAATGTATATGCACAGTGCTCCCACATCCGTGTGAGCCAAAATACCAGACAAAATGCAGCTGCAAAAAAATCATGCAGACAAACGAGGCTGCGGTAGCGCTTATTACCTGGGTGCACTACTGGCAGAGGGGAGATCGAGGAGGGTAATTTGGAGCAGATATGCAGAGTGAATGGACAATCAGAAATAAAGAATGCACCAGCCACAGCAGCAGCGTGCTGTATAAGTCGTGAAAGAGAAATACTGTCATCCACTAGACTGTAGTATAAGCAACAAAGGTTTGTCAGGAAGAAAGCTTTGCACTAGAGGAAACATTTTATTTGTGTTACAGACTCGAACAGGCACTTTTAGGGGCTGTCACTCTACCATCTGAGCTAATTGGGGGGCTATTTTGCAGAACAAGGTGGAATTCATTGACAAATCAGAGCCGTTGCCATAATCAGTGTCTCTGTGGGCTTGTCGATTACTTCGGCCTGCAAGTATCGTGGATAACTAAGATAAATGACCACCTCACGAGCTTCCATAGAACTGATTGGCTAAGTCACATATTATGTGACGTTTTGATTTTGCACAAAAGGTTGCATAGGCGACAGAAGGTTGCATCTGCGCCTATGCTTTAACCAAATGCATGCACATTGTTGCTCTTCGTTTGTGTACAAGTATATACTGCAGTTACTTACATAATAAACACATTGACATGATAAATGTGCCCCCAACATTGTTCTTGAACATTTTCATTCTCCCCTTTCTAACAATGACACCCGTAACTTTGGTCTGAAGCAGTCTTGCGATCAAATGGCCGTGCAATAGTTTTTCGGGGAGACTAGAAACATTTTACTCTTGCATACACATTTATAGCAAGTGCAGTTAATCTTAATAACGGTCGCAAGGGGCTGTAGGTTTTCTGACGGACCAGCTAATGACCATGACAAGGAAACATTGGAAGCAAGCATGCAGTAATAACAGGCTGATCGTGTAACTACTCTTAAGAATAGAAGCAAGATACTCTAAATTCGAATAAACAATTTACCTGCACGCTGAAGATCAGCTGGTGAAATTTCACTCTTGAGCAGAGTGAAAATGGCTTCAGCCAGCATTAACACGTGCTTCCAGAACCGCGGTGGCAGCACTCCAAGTACTGTTGGCAGAGAGTAGTAGAGCAGCCAGTTCTTCCACTCGCTCGCCTTCCAGAAGCACCTGTCTGCCAAGGACCTTGGTAGCCGTGCGAAGCAGTGGGGTGCGCAGATACTCAGGAGACTTTGGCCAGCTTGGCTATAGTTGAAGGAGCGCCTGCACAAAGATAAGCCATAGTATGCCACCACAAATTACATCTATGCCACAAAGAGGATGTTTGCCTCCCCAATTGCAATACCTGCAAAGGTTGGCAATAGTGTAATCACATGCCTAGTTTTTCAAATATCAAGACTAGATTTTAACCATGCCTTAGTAATATACTATATTCGGGTACAACTTTAGAAGACAGGAGAGGCCCCGCCCAGATGACCGAAGCGCAGCAGCCAATTGCCTCGGCAACTAAAGAAATAGTCTCACTCAAAAAATTGTGACTGCTTCTAAAAGGCATATTTGTCGGTATAATGAGATTTGTGTATCTTGATGAGTGGCTTGGTAAAACTATCATGATGGAAATGCTACAGCACATGCCGGATCGCGAGAGAAAAATAATACCGTGCCTTCTACAACGCTGTGCGTCGTCTGCTAAGGAGCAAGAACGACGGCACCGGGCTTGTAATTATAAAGCAGTCGCGGGCTTAATAGCTTAAGATTCATATATACTTTTTGTGTGTTTGCACAAGCTTGTTTTTTTAATGTGTTAGGCTTATTTTTAATTATTATTATTTTTCTTTTTTTTTGCGGTTGCGAACCTGCAATCTCGTGAGTTCGCGCACGTTCGCGCACGGCATTCCGTGCCAGTTTTCCACCATGGAGCCCAGCGAGGTGACATCGGAATGCGATCTTTTGTTGCCGAACGAGCCTCATTGAGGCAGCCACCGTCGAGTTTGACGCGCCCCGTTGAGAAATAGCAGTAGTCAGAGCAAGCTTTATAGGTTTGTTAGCACTCTGCACTGGAAATCAGTCATGTCATAGCCAGTGCTGGTGAAATAGCAGAAGTCAACGCGAAATTGACAACCACTGTTAGCAGCTTCCACGCCAAAGCACATTCATGTGGTTGCATTGTTTATTTTGGTTATCTGGCTCACACAAGTAATGCAAATAAGAGAACAAATATAAAACATCATTAGCTTAGTTAGGCCCAAAATGCTCATTCAGGCAGCCACCGTCAAGTTTGACGCGCCCCATAGTGAAATAGCAGTAGTCGGAGCACGCTTTATGGCTCCGTTAGCAGTCTGCACTGAAAACTGAAGTGTTGTCCATAGCCAATTTTTAATTTATTAATCTGACTCGGGCAAGCAATGCGAATGCAAGCACAATTATTAACGTGACTAATCTTGCTAGCTTTTTTGTCATATTTACATACCGGAAAAATGCTCAGCAACGTTGAACGTGTTTTAGTGAGTCACTTTGTTGATTACAAGCCGTAGGCAAGGTGACGGACAGATTCAGACAGTGATATTGGTGAAGTAATAAATGGTGAAAGTTCCAAACCCTCTCAAAGCACTGCTTTGCTGGACTAGAAAACTAGAATTTACTAGAAAACTGCGTTTGTAATGATGAAAGCGTCAAGACAGGAAATGATACCCCACTGCACAAAGTTATATATGTGTACCTCCACATGTGACGGGCAGCGAAACCATCTGTTTATTAAGACTGAATACAAGAACATAAGCAAGGTGCTGTTTCACAATATGGCACTCTTTCATGTGCACTTCTGGCAAGCTGCCGTATGCACTGATGCATAAACACATTAACATACAGGTGTAAGAGACTGAAGG